>NC_140351.1:15626685-15848484 GCF_963514085.1 Chelon labrosus | reverse complement strand
ATACCTAACCATGTAAAGGTCACTGTCTGTCTCATTCTGTGTAATTGCTTTCTGCGTGTTAACTATCTTCGTCTTGCAGGCAGTGTGGACTTCCTGGAACAGCCCACCATGGCGTTTGTGCGACTGCAGGAGGCGGTGCTGCTGGAGTCTGTCCTGGAAGTCCCTGTGCCGGTCAGATTCCTCTTTGTCCTGCTGGGACCCCCTACCACCAGCATGGACTACCACCAGATCGGACGCTCCATCTCCACCCTCATGTCTGACAAGGTGAGTGCTGGTGGCACAAACAAATTAAGTCCCAAAACAAACTTGAATTGTAAACATATTTATTTAAGTGTTCCTTTTAGATGCAACATGATTTTCACTTGTTTCATTCTTTGTGGATGTAATTAACAGATGTAACCAGGTTTTGATCAGTTTGCATGTTGGGACTCTAAGGTAGCCTGATCCATGCCCACACATACAGATGCTGAATATAGGGCTCTTCAAGATACTTATCCATAACCCCCTACCATCTATTTAAGTATAGTATCTCCCTTATCGATTTTATCACAAGGTATCGCACTGAAGTCTCTTGTATTGTATTATACCATTGATTGAGATTCCCTTACTTGTCTCTAAGAGTTGACAGGTGTCATTTTATCAGCCTGTCTGCAGGGAGTGAAATAAAATAGACTGTCGACACATAAACTGTCAGGCAGACCTACAAGGAAGTGATAAACATTTGTTTATATGTGAATCACCATCTAGCAATTCCACGAGGCAGCCTACCTGGCAGATGACAGGCAGGATCTGCTCAATGCCATCAACAGCTTCTTGGACTGCAGCATCGTGCTGCCGCCTTCAGAGATGGGGGGTGACGAGCTGCTGCGTTCCGTCGCCAGCTTCCAGAGGGAGATGCTGCGCAAGAGGGAGGAACAGGAGGTCAAACTGCTAGAACCCAAAAGCCTTGAAGAAAAAGGTGAGTGTTTCCATAACCAGGAATCAGTTGGTGTTCTAGTTTGACTGCGTTGTTGTTGTAATTCATAATCTGTTCTGTCCTGTCACCCAGAGGCCCTCCTCACACCTCTGAAGAAGTCAGACGACCCCTTGGAGCGAACTGGACGCCCTTTTGGTGGACTGATACGAGACGTGCGTCGGCGTTACCCAAAATACATCAGCGACTTCAAGGACGCCCTGAACAGTCAGTGCATGGCTGCAGTCATCTTTATCTACTTTGCTGCTCTCTCTCCAGCCATAACATTCGGCGGTCTACTGGGTGAGTGTGTGTGTTTATCATCTCGTATGTCAAATTCTAGTCATGTATATGTAATGATGGTACCGTTACTGTTCCACTGATGAGCCTTTAAACCCTGCTTGTGTTCATTATGGTGTGAATGGGTTGTGTTTGTCTGTTGCCAGGTGAGAAGACAGAAGGTCTGATTGGTGTTTCCGAGCTGATTGTGTCGACTGCAGTTCAGGGTGTGATCTTCTGCTTGCTTGGGGCTCAGCCGCTGCTGGTTGTGGGCTTCTCTGGACCACTGCTGGTCTTTGAAGAAGCTTTTTACAGTGTAAGTTATTGAGTTAGTGGTCAATGAACTCATTCACCAAGTTTTTAATTTAATTCTTTTTTTAAATTCTCCTCCCTGATTTTGAGTAAATGAATTATTAGTTAGTTTCACTTAATAGATATTTAGAGGCCTTAAGATATCTATCTATTTGAAGAGGCAAAAATGTCTCCCCAAAAACATTGTTCCTAGTTTTTTGTGAGGAAGAAACTACATTTTTGATGATAGTTTACAGTGTGACCTTGTGAAGACATAAATGAACCCGCTGTTTACGTTATTCCTCGTGGCTCTGTGTCCTAACAGTTCTGTAAGGCAAACGACATGGAGTATCTGACGGGCCGGGTCTGGATCGGGTTTTGGCTCATCGTCATTGTGCTCCTGACGGTGGCTTTCGAGGGCAGCTTCCTGGTGCGCTTCGTCTCCCGCTTCACCCAGGAAATCTTCTCCTTCCTCATCTCCCTCATCTTCATCTGCGAGACCTTCATCAAGCTTGCCAGGGTACACCTGAGACTTGAAATAACAGCTCCTGGTTACGAAATGTTTTCGTTGGCATGCTGCGGGTGCAGGCCGCTGACACTAAACCAAACAGACTAATCTTTGGACAGAATTCAAAAGTTCAGGGTTGAAATGAGTATGTTTTTTCTAACAAGCGCACCTGAAATCTTTTCTGATTGATTGGCCTTGAAAGGTAAATGGGTTGAGAGTTTAACAATTATCAAGGCTTGTGACTTGGGAAGATTTGCTTTGTTAGACTTGATGGTGGAATAGAAAGGTGTCTGGCTATGGGCTAATCCTATTTTCCAGAAACAGTGGTAAGGCATTTGAACGTTCACCATGTACTGAATATGAAACCTCTTTGTGCAGATTTTCAAGGAGCACCCACTGAAACGCTGCTCCTTCAGCAACGGCACCGAAGGGAACGCCTCATCAGACAATATCAGCCTCCTGCTGAGCAACAGCACCGAGCCTGTGAGGGTGACGGTTCAAGGGGAGCCCAACACTGCACTGCTCTCTCTGGTTCTCATGGCTGGAACATTTTTCATTGCTTTCTACCTGCGCAAGTTCAAGAACAGTGCGTTCTTCCCTGGACGGGTGAGTAGCTGAAGTCACTCTAAAACACCAGCCATGCAACATTAACCCTTTCTTTGCTTCCAGCCACGTAAATATTCACCGTCATCATATATCGAAACACATTTTTTAAAATCCGTCTGGATCTCCTGAGAATCCTCCTAGGGGTGGTTCAGTTGGTTGAGCAGGTTGTCCACAAACTAGAGGGTTAGCGGTTCAATCCCCGGGACACAGTCTACATGCTAAAGTGTTCTTGAGCAAAACACTGAACCCAGAGTTCACCGAGAGTGCTTGTGTGTACAGATTGTGACTTAGCTGCTATATACAATTTACCAATTAAGTAAGATAGACAAATGAAAAAGGAACAACTGAGACTCATTTGAGTTTTATTATTTGAGTATTATTCAATCTGCACAGCTTTTCTGGAGCTCTGGGTCCTTTCATCTTCACATTAGGTTTTCCCTGTTGTCAGAGGCATGTGGCATAAGAATACTATGATTAGAATTAAATTTTCTGCGCACTTAAACTAGTTAACGTTTTCCTTTACTAGTTATCTCCAGTCTTTTCCAGTCTTTGAACGGTGAAGTGTTGTGTTAATTTTTTATTTGGTTTTATTTTTAGAGATTCATCTTGTCGTCTTGTTTTATATTAGAGAAAATTAGCTGACATTACGTCCTCCTGAATGGATCTTTTGGTGAAATAGTTGTTCTAAATTGTGCTGATACTGTGTGAAATGCTGCAGCAAGTAGCCATTCAAACTGTCCCTTCTTGTGTCGTTTAGTTCCGCAGGATTATTGGAGATTTTGGGGTACCGATTGCAATCCTCATCATGGTTCTGGTGGATTACAGCATAGACGACACCTACACACAGGTGAGACTGAGAGGAGGAAATGTTTTTCAGGCCAAAAGTTCAAAATACAGTGGTGCTGAGTACGATCTTCGCCTTCTGTCTAGAAACTGAGTGTTCCCAGAGGATTCTCCGTGACGAGTCCTCACAAACGTGGCTGGATCATCAGTCCTCTTGGTACCAAAGGCGACTTCCCAATCTGGATGATGTTTGCCTGCTGTTTGCCCGCTCTGCTGGTTTTCATCCTCATTTTCATGGAGACTCAGATCACCACGTGAGTAATACTGGAGAAATGACTTGTTACACAGCTGTCTGTCTTTCATCCAATCCCCGTTGTTCACGTCGTTTTTTGTGTGTGTGTTTGACTTCCTGCAGCCTGATCGTCAGTAAGAAGGAGCGGATGTTGGTGAAGGGCTCTGGTTTCCACCTGGACCTGCTCCTGATCGTGGTGCTGGGCGGCAGCTCGGCTCTGTTCGGCCTGCCGTGGATGGCCGCTGCGACTGTTCGCTCCGTGACCCACGTCAACGCTCTCACCGTGATGAGTAAGGCCGTCGCCCCCGGAGACAAGCCTCGGATCCAGGAGGTGAAGGAGCAGAGGGTCACCGGGCTCCTTGTCGCAGTCATGGTTGGTGAGTGTCAGACACAAAAATATCATCTCTTGACTTGTAATTTCCTGTGAAACCACATCTGTCGACGTCCTTATCTGAAACCCGCGCTCCGATCTCTCTCCAGGCATGTCCATTGTGATAGGTGACCTTCTGCGTCAGATCCCCCTGGCCGTGCTGTTTGGTATCTTCCTCTACATGGGTGTGATGTCGCTCAATGGCATCCAGCTAACGGAGCGGATGATGCTGCTACTTATGCCGCCAAAGTACCACCCTGACCACACCTATGTGCGCAAGGTGAGAGGAGCGTCACTTTATATCACAATGAGTATTGGGTCAAATAGCTAAGTGCTCATAAACTTTTCACACTTTCCTTCAGTTGTAGAATAAATAATGAAATATCAGAAAGCTGCTCCTTGCCAGTGACAACAAATTATTGAATCATTTTCAAGAATAAAATCCATTAAATAACTTTATCGCACGCCAGGACCCTATTCTTTTAACATTTAGGAGTAAAACATGCACAGCTATTAGGACTACAATTTATAATTTAGTGTTTTAATAAGTGCTATGTGTGTTCGGTGTCATTTAGTAATGTAGTGTCTAACATATTTAGTGGTTTGGATAAAAAGAATCCAGTGAACAACACAACTTCCTAGAACACAAAGTAACATCTAACCAACAGTCCAAAATCCAAAGAGATTTTGAGTATTGTTTTGATTAATAATTAACTGAATGACTGAAGAATCAATCTTTTTGTCTCTAACAAGAATATTTGTTCTTCACTGAAACGGCATTACAACATTTAAAATATCAACTCTCATGCCTTTATGGCTGAGATAAACACTTGATGTTATTTTTTTTACCTCTGATCTAGTCTCACTTTAGTGCTGGTTACATGACTGATCTCTGCATCCTCCAGGTCCGTACGTTGCGCATGCATCTTTTCACCTGCATCCAGTTGGTGTGTTTGGGGGTCCTGTGGGCCGTTATGTCGACCCAGGCATCCCTGGCTTTCCCCTTCGTCCTCATCCTCACCGTCCCGGTCAAGATGTTCCTACTGAGACGCATCTTCTCTGTCAGAGAGATGGCATGTGTAAGTCAGCCACAGGGGGGCGCAGTGTGCTTATTTAAATGCCTGCAAGTCAACCGAAATCATGTGCAGAACTGCAGTAGTCACTGCTCACAAGAGAACAGCAACATTTAGATTGTGTTTTTAATAAGTGGCAGCTTTACCGATAACTTTGCAAGAAAGGACACTAATTAGGATTTACATGTATAACATACATAATAGGGTTAAAAGTGTTATTCATTATAGTCCCTCTCCCTCAAAACATATAATTAATTGAATGACATGTTAGATAAACTCTCCGCCTATGTGATCGTCATTCTAACATTTCTGTAAAAACTTTATTTCCTTTTTCAAAATTATTATGAAGATATGTTTAAGGTTTGATAAAGAACAGTGTGCACCCAAAATGTTTAAGGACTGACAGATCAGCAGTTCAAATGTGATTGTTTGAAGTGTTTTTGGTGTCAAGGTGCTAATTTCTAAAGCTTTGTTGCAAATTAGCTGTTGTTGAAGTGCATTCTGGGAAATGTAGGAAACTACTTAATTGAACGAAACATTATAAAGAGACAGAAAATGAATAAGTTGACTCAGTTCCATTACAAATTTCTTTAAGTGAAAGAGGAATATTATTCCATTATTTTTGTGATATATTAGAAATTCATGTACACAGTGCTGATTCTAATCTCTCTCTCCTAGCTGGATGCCGATGATGCAGAGCCGAAGTTTGACGAGCGCGACTGTCACGATGAGTACTCGGAGATGCACATGCCTGTGTAACCCACAACACACCCACATTTAACCACTTGACTCCTCTTATTGGACACCAAAACCTGTCAGTCACAACCAATGATGGTGATTTCTGGGACGGATTCCTTCAAATGTGCATCAGTCACAGAAAAATCTCCGTCTTCTTTCTGTTCATGTAGCTTTTCTGCCGGTTCACAACAGTCTGTGGCTCAAAGAATGAACTGAGGATCAAACATTTGTTTGCGTTTGTCCGCTTTTTTCTTTTTTAAACATGTATTTCAGGGGACAAGAGATACCAATCAAATTATGTGATCTCAAGCTCAAAATTAAACGCGATAACGGTAGATAGAATTGCAAGATTGATTCATTTTTAGCCCTGAAAGTTTGCTCTGATTCACATTGAATATGTGGAGAATATATAGGATACATTCCTTTATATTGACATGCTGAGTTATTGCTATTCACATTTGTCTCTTCTTTTCATATTTTAAGTTCACCAAGCGCCTTATGAAGGAAACAAAGTGTACTGAAACCTTTTTCTTTTTCTTCATTCTGTCTTATTTTAGACAGCGGATCACTTTACCTGAAACTCGATGCTCGTAGCACTTTTTAAAGATACCAAATCTGAACAATATCCGTATTTTATGTAATCATTTTATCCTCTTAGTGTGTCTTCTTAAATATCAGTGTTGCTGTAGTTTGCTTCTTTAATCATGTATGATTAATTTTCAGCCTCACGGTCTTTTAACCTTTCATTTTTTGTGCTCAGTTTAGATGATAGTTGGGCTTTTATTTAAAATACTGTACCTTCAGCGAATTAAGATCACAACCAGAGGGAGATCTTGCAGGACTGTCATAAAGAAGAACCAAAAAAAAAAAACGATACACAAAAATGCAATTTGTTATTACACTAATGCCATTTAATCATTTTTTTTCTGGAGAATTACATGGTGACATAATAAATATACTCTAAATGCACATGTTTAGGGCACTATAGTACTATGTTAGTTTGTTCTGAGGTGTCTCACTTGGTGTGGTTGGTTCATGGGAATTGCTGTAATTTATTAGTTTCTTTGTCCAAGTGCCAAATGTCTTGTGTAAATATTTTTGTGGTCAGAACAATAAGCTGCAGTTCAGTCATCTCACATCTCTTAACTGTGCTAGGTTTCAGCCTAAATTGACACTTTTACGTTCTTTATTTTATCATATATATATATATATATATATATTATTTTTTTCGGTATTGACTAATTGTTTAAACTTTTCAATCGTGTCTTCTTGGTCGACCAAATTTCCACACAAGCTGTGTAGACAATCTCAATATTCATTCACTGCTGAGATGGAAGGCTTTTAAAAAGTTTTTATTTGTTTTTTTTTAGTTTTATGTCATGTTGCTTCAGCGCGACATGGATTGGTTAAAACTTTGACTGTGTCAAATAACTTGAACTTTCGGTCCTCTGTTACTCTCACATACGTATTTCCGACACTACTTTTCCCTTGGCCTGACTGTCGTCGTGATCTTGTGCTTGTTTGGTGTCGCACAAACTCTCAAGTGCCTGTGTGATCATGACGTGATTGGTGTCTTCTGTGTTTTTAAGGAGGGCGCACGTTACAATAGTTTGCACTGTTGAGACACTCAGAAATTAAACATCTCCATCATTTCTATGTTGCAATATGTGGCATAATTTCTGTGTTTGTTTTTTTTTGAGTACATCACAGATTTTCTTTTTTAAATGTACACACACACACACATACTTGACTGCACCATGGCCATGGCGATGAAGGATATTTATGAGAATTGGGAGGTGGAGTACAGTGTCGGTTTTGTGTCTGCTTATTGTGCCTGTGAATGTGGAGTGAAGGTTGTCTGTGTTTGTCCAAATATCTGTCAAAGTCGCAAAATGCTGATTATGTGGATCCATTTCAAAAGCAATACAAAGTCCAAGGGGCTAATAATTGCTGGTGTTCCCTTGTACATTAATGGTTCAAATATTGATGACAAATAAAAGTTATTTTCTATTTATCCTTTCTGTTATGTATTTTTCATGTGAAAGAACTTGTAAGGAGGCAGGCAGATGTGTTTAACGTTTTATCTAGAGAAATATAAGAGAGGCCGACGTGAATGTCATTATTTTTGAGGTAAAAGGGGAAAAAAAGCTGCTGCTGCTGTATTTCATCCTGAGTGGAACCAAATGTCTTGGAGACCCATTTAAAAGTTAATGTTAATCTCAATCTCTCAAAAACAAACCTCTCAAATAAAACCAAAGTTAACTAATTAGCTAAATTAATACAAGAGCCGTACAAACAAGTCTAAAAATGCTGGCTATAGAAAAATCTGCACTGTTAACTAATATTTTCATACGAGAACAAATGAGACCTACAAGGGGCAGTAGAGCATCGGGACTAGACCGCAGAGCATCGGGACTAGACCGCAGAGCAATGGAAGAAGGCCTGGTCTGATGAATCCCAATATCTTTTACATATCGATGAGTTCAAGGCGTTGACTTTCCCATTTCAAACCAATTGAGCATCGGTGGGATAATCAGATCCACTTGAGAGGCACCATCTCACAATTTGCCGGACTTAAAGGGTCTGCTGCTCTTGACTTGGTGCAACATACTGCGGCACACCTTCTGAGGCCTAGAAGTTTTAGATCAGGGCTTTTTTGATGGCAAAACCAATACAATATTAGATGGTCTTAATGTTATGGCTGACTGGTGTATATTATATTGTATATTTGAATGAATTTTATTCTCATTATGCATAATATTTGCATACCATTCACATAATATAATGGGAATAATCCTTTTTGAGTTAGATGGACTAGTGTAAGCATGTGGAGATGAAATAAAATAGGACCAAGAATTGAACCCTGTTGAACACCATGTAAAAATGTGTCTTGTAAAATCTTCAATAGATTAAAACAAAAAAACAGTTCTGCTCATATTATTTGAACTAATCACCCCTTGTTCTTTAGTATTATTAACAATATTTTGTATTCTAAAACCCAATACTCAAAGGAGACCGATAGAGGTTTTCCTTGTCTATTTAGGCACAAACAAAGAAAGCACTATTTCATTACTTCTGTGACCAAGCTAGTTTGTTACTATGTGACTGATGGAAAACTAATTTTACTGATGAACGCAGTGTAACATGTCAGCATTCACAGTGGAGTGAGTGTCCCAGTGAAAAGGGGGCTGGATGTTCTTTTCTATTCCGGAAAACAGCACAGAGTGGGTGGTCCGCTGCACTTTTCCTTCGCCCCCATTGTCAGAAGCACAAGGAGGAAGATGGCTGCGCTGCTGCTGTGGCTCTTCAGTATCGGAGCCTTGTTCTTTTCTTCTAATGCACAGGAGGCTTACGATAGACTTCCTGAAACCTACAAGAAGGGAGTAGATCTGGCCCTGGAGAATCTCAACTCTCACGCTGGAATCCTGCATCATTTTCTGTTCTTCAGAACTGTCTTAAAGTCCGACATTGAGGTACTGTACAGCCTGTCTTGTTTTATTAATGAGTTTTGATCCTTTTTTTTTTTTTTTTAATTTTGCTGTGACTCAGAACTGAATCTTTTCATGTGGTTTAATGTGAGTAAAAAGTCTGATTCTAAAATGACGTTATAAGAAAACTCCTCCTAGTTGTTTACAGCTAAGTATTAGTGTTAAGTATCCTTGTTTTTCTCCTCAGCATGGCTTTGATGTGAGCTACATCTACCACCACTTCTATCTTAAAGCCACCAGGTGCCCAAAAGGAACAACTGACTCCACACAGTGTCGGTTCAGGAACGACAGAGTAGGTTTCGACCTATTTTCTGAGCTCAGAAATGTGGAATGCGAGAGGGAAGGCCTGCTCTAACTTGCCTGTGCTGTTTTGTTTGTGTGCGCTCACGCAGCCGCTGATCGACTGCGCCGTCTGTTACAAAACGTTCGGAGGAAACGTTGAACAAGAGCCAAAACCATACGTTCACTGCGTGCACAAACCGGCCCTTACAGAGGTTAGTGTGTCCCACTTTTACCTTCATTACAGTCTCTTCTGATGTCCAATCATTACACAAATAATGAAACCAAAGTGAAAATATAAATAACTTTCTGACTTGATTTTTGTTTGTTTTCGCTTCTTTCTGAATGGCAGGACATGAAGCAGACCAGAGTAGCCCACTGCAACTCAATGACATACAGCAGTGGAGCCCCAACTCTTCTGTCATCAACAGGAAACAAGTGAAAACTTTGTTGTGAAGCGTATATACGTGGATCGTTTAGTGACTTTCATTAACTAAAAGAAGATGACTAACTACACTCTTGTGAAGTTTTCTCGCTGTAGTATTATCATTTTATCACATTTCAATTTGATATTTGCATCAAAACAAATGTTCTTGAAAGCTTAACAGCATATTAATAAGGTTTATATCTGTCAACAATTGAGCTTTATGTGTGCAGCATGTTCACATTATTGTCATGAATTGGGTACCCTGACATGCATCTCTCCTGTTCTGTGTCCATACTTTGTTTTAAACCATATGTATGTATTAATATGTCAATAAATATGTATTTAAAAATGGAGGTGCAGAAAAGTATGTGGAGTATATATAATATAGGTATGTATATTACCTAAAAAGCAGGAAATAGCACATTGGTTAGGGACTATATTCCCTCATGGGTTATTGGATTGTACACATTTGATTTTTTGGGAGTAATCTGGTTGGGGTAAAGCAGGAACATGTCAACATCAACCAGTTAGGTGGACACAATTACGTAATCTTAACCAAGTCTGAACTGAAGATCGTGTGCATGTCACAAAATCAGAAATATCTTTTGTTCCAGAGACAGTTTGACAAAAATGCGTGGCATTTGAAAAATCTCACGCCTTCAAAGAAATTGTCCCTGAGATTATTCATGGTATACAAATAGAAATACATGTGGATTTCTGTTAAAAAAAAAAGAAGCAAAACTATTGTTTTGTTGTTTCTTTTTTCTCTTACTGGCGTGCAAAAATCCTTTAAATTAGACCGTACAAGAGGGGAAAATGTTTGGGTTACATCACGTAACCCTTGGTTCTTTGATAACAGACTGAGGCGTTTCACTGTGGAAAATAACCTTGGGCGCGGCCAACTACGGAAGCTCCAATGACACCATGTCTGTTGATCTGTGATCACGGGGCCCGACAACCTTGTGCTATCACGGTCAACCGTCACGGTCATCCTTACTCATTCTAGACTGGTTTCTTTCTGTGTCTATGCAAAGAGGGTGCTGGTGAAACACTTCACTCTGTTATGAAAGAACCGGGGATTACGTAATGTAACCCAAAGTTCTTTTGAACCAACCTGCAGTGACTATTAGACAGGGCCAGAAATTCCTGCCTCCAAGACTGCATGAGACAACCACGTCTGATCAACATCCAGCCTGTTAAAGCGCACAAAAGTGAGCGGTGTGGCCCAACTTGCCACTATACAAATGTCCTGAACTGACACTCCTCTGAACAAGGCCCACGATGAGGCCATGCCTCTTGCGGAATGGGTTCTCATTCCCGGAGGAGGTTGAGAGCCCTTACACCTATAAGCTACAGATATGTTTGTCGCTCTAATTTTTTCCAAAGCTGGGTCATAGGTCACATCCATGGCGTCGTCCTTATGAGAGTCATCTAAGCCTGACAGGTTCAGCCATACCACTCTCTCACCTGAGACAGCACCATCGTGTGTTTTGATGCGTGCTACATCTACCACCGCACATGTCAAACAGAAACGGCTGACTCCACTTTTGTCTGACTTCCTGTGCTTCCTGATTAAATGTGCACCACACATTTACAGCTGGAGCGATGGTTTCTGTTGTAGCTTCTGATTTGTTGATATTTTATTTATATTTAGTTGTATTTCAGTCTTGTTTCTGATTAGGGCTTAGTTTTGGATGTAAAGGGTTCGAGGGAAGACATGTTCATTGTTTGAACTGCTTATGTTTTATGACTTAATCCAAGCGCAAGCTAATTTCTGTCTGTGTTAGACCTCTTTGTTGAGGGCCAGTAGAAGGGTGTTGAAACACCACCGCTGACGTTTAAAGTTTGTCAACCCTCAGGGGCCCCCCTACCCTACTGACCTGTGGCCCCAACCACTTGCCTGCCATGCCTGTTGAAAAGCTGTGTCCTTGTCTCCATGTCAGCCATGAGCCTTTTCTTCACTGTTTACTTTTTGGCCCAAAAAAAGTTAAATTAAAATAAAAATGTACTATTATTTTCTCTTTTGAATATTGATCTTACAGTAACACAGATTAATTCTGCAGGCCTGCAAAGAGCCCATGCCCTAGTCTGGGAACTGTAATCTAAAGTGAAACTATCTTTTTCTGTTTTACGTGGACCAACAATAGTTAAAGTGTTTTGGCCTGGTGTTTATACGAACTTACTCTGTGTCATAAATGGCTTCATAATCATTTTATATTGAAAGAAAAGCCCTATTTATTATAACTGATCCAGCTTTAATGCAACAACAAGGGAGCTGATGAAGCTGAGCCAAAAAAAAAAAGAAGGTTATTCACCCACTGAATGCTCATGACATTTCTGTTTGTCCTGGGTCCAAAGGTTTTTCCAGGAAATGGACTGACTAAGCCAAGTCTCCATTGTTGTAACATTCAGGGATATGAAAGCAATTCTCACTTCCAGCACATGGTTTCTTGCACATTAAGTCCCCAGGGAGAGTGTCTTTTCCTGAGCCAAGATTAAATCTGTGTCGCCTGAGGTATTTACGGGAAACCGGGCGATTCAAGTAAACACAGCAGCGAGCCTGTTGATGTTCAGTGAGTTTAGTTTCGCTTGTTACTCCTACAGCCATAATAGGACTTGTTTTGGATGCAAGTATTGATCCACCAGGGAGAAGGGGGCGTTTACCTTCAGAGCCGAGCTGCTTTTCTCACACAGTAGGAGGAAGATGGCTGCCGGGCTGCTGGTTCTGGTTTGTGCTGCAGCTGTGCTGTACTCTGCAGAGGCCCAAGAGCCTTATGATGGGCTTACTGCTGGCTACAAGAAAGGAGTAGATCTGGCACTGGAGCAGCTCAGCTCCCATGCTGGGGTGCAACACCACTTTCGCTTCTTGAGAAGTCTGGAGAAGTCAGAAACCGAGGTAAGTGTCTGAGTTTGTTCTTTATGTTTAATCGTCTGTCCTCTTACCAAATCTCCACCTTCATGTCCCTAGGAGAATATAAAAGTTAAAATAAGCAAACATTTAACTGTAATCTTAAAAAAGAGAGCGTGTGTGTTTCTGATTTGTCCTGGTTTCAAGGGTTGGCACTTTGCCTTCGAGAGATTCTCGCTCATACTTACTTTGATTCAACTCACAATCTGGGATGTGTCTGACATGTTTCATTTGCTTTAACTTGGAGAAGGAATATGAGCCAGACTATTTTTGCTCTTCAGCTCAGACAAGATCAGACTATCAGTTCTTGTTTGTAAGATAAATATCTGTTTTCTTGTTTTCTTTTCTTACCTAACTATACTCCAGTAATAGGAAAATTCTTTGAAACTTTGGGAACTTACTTTGGGATAATTGGGAAGTTAAACATTGCAGGTTATTTAAATATATTTTGAAATGAGGTTTCCAGACTTTTCTATTTCTTTTTTTCTTCTTTGTAGCCCATGTTAATATTGAACTCTGCTCTCTCTCTCTCTCTCTCTCTGTCTCTCTCTCTCTCAGGCGAATTTTGGTGTGACATTCATGTACCACCACTTTCACCTGAAGCCCACCAAATGTCCCAGAGGAACCACTCAGTCCAACCCTCAGAGATGCCCCTTCAGGAATGACCGAGTGAGTAAAAAGAGGAGCTTTGATCGGATGCATATCAAAACGTCAGCGGGGTCCTCATGCTCTTTTATGTTTTAATAACTTCACAGCCGCTGATGGATTGTGCCGTTTGCTACAAAATAGCAGGAGAGCAGATAGAGGCCATTCCCAAGCCGTACGTTCACTGCATCCAGAGGCCGAGACTCACACAGGTATACTTACTAATGTTCCGTTTTTCTGCATAACAATCTTCTTTTTCAGCTTTTAGCCTTTACCTACGTTCTTTATTTAACATATGTTGCTGTTTTTCTCCATGTGCCTCACATACTTTGAAATTCTATCCTGACCAGACATCTCAATGTGTTTTCTCTTCTCTCAGGAAATGAAATCAACCAGAGTGGAGCACTGCAGAAAAATGAATTACAACAGTGGAGCTCCTACACTTCTGGCTCTGTCCACTGGCTAAAAACGCTGCTTCATAACAGAATATATGCTACAAACTGCAAAAGAATATATATCCTTAATAAGACGTTGCATGCATGCTGACGTTGACTGTCACATATTAGCCTACAATAATGCTGCCATCAAATCGTTTTTATTATAACCTTTAAGCTCAGATATGCTGTGATGAATTAGTTATTTCTTTGCTTATTAAGTCAGTGTATTCCCGATGTAATAAAAATCAGATAAAGTTCAACTGTGTCACATTTGTTTTATTGTAATTCAACTTCACCCTTTCCCAAACTGCTGTGATGTGACCATCATTTCTCTGTGTTGTGTGCAAATTTGATGGAAACCCTGGCCCATACAAGTCCATGTTTTGGTTAAATCAAAGTATAGCATAAAATGATCATTCTTTCAGATTTTTAGTTAATTAAAAAAAAATATTCATTTTTGAAATATTTTTGGTCCAAGTTACAAAAATTAAAGTACTGATTATCAGAACATATGTTATATTCACATCTACAATACTTTAATGTTGTTTGTGGTTTGGTTGAACTTTGGTTAATCTTCAATTCTAGCATTCACTGACTGCATATGTGATTGAGGTCAATACAATAAATTCACTTTAATTAAAATATTCAAGTATGGTCTCCACATTTTTTGTCCTTCCTTTGAGCTGGGTTGTGACAGTACACTACCTGGAGTGTAGCACATTGTAGTTTTGCTACCCTTGCGTAAGTGGACGTGGGTTTTCCCAGTTTTAATGCCTCAAGCTCCTGGCCAATAAGACATAATTACCACACACTATCACCGGGCCATTGTGAGAACAGAGAAGCACAATCACTGCCTTAACTAACCCATAACTTTGTCATCTGTGGTTGAAAGCCTGTGTGGGCTTCAGACACTTGTGCATCAGATGCTTTCCGTCTGTTCCTGCAGAACTGCGGCCTAGTGACGTATAGAACCAACTTCACCAAATGCAGCAGTCATATGTGCTGCCTTCAACTGATTAATGACTGCAAACTGGATTTGTTCAAAGACAATGGTGCAAATGGAGCGCTGCTTTTTCCAGAGGCTCAAAATGGTGGTTAATTTCAAGTCATTTTGATACTTCCCACCTCAGCTTTGCACAGCTTCCAACCCTGTGACTTCCCTCAGCTCAACAACTACCAACCCACGGCCCAGCTTTGGACCATCAACCACCGTTAACATCCCTAAATTGATAAGTTGTGCAGTTTATTACAAAATCAGTCCAAACTATTTGGAAAAGGCCGACAAGAACCATGTCTCATGTCCTGTCTTGTAACTTCTGTCTCACTTTATCCTTTGAAGACTGTAAGATGAAGCCAAAGGAGGCTGGTTTTATGTTTTATGTGTGTGTGTGTGTGTGTGTGTGTGTGTGAAGCTGTTTTAACATACTTTGATGTCAGAGAGAATACATTCAAAACAGCCAAGACTTACAGCTGTAACAGATGATTTGCTTTGTAAAATATTGAATTGCATTGACTGTGCATCGTGCCATGGTGTATTGTTACTCCAGTGTATCCCCTGAGAACTGCAGTGACCCCGTCCTTGGCGGGCCCCGACGGACGTGGGGTGCGAGGGCCCGTTCAATGCTGCTCGCGGCTTTAATTATATGTAGTGTCTTCATTTGGCCCCCAATAGAGTTAAGCCCAGTATATCATTTTATTTTAGGTAGTTTTAGTCTCTGTTCTTGATTTTGTTCTCAACCATCTCCTGAAGGGAATGTCTGGCGCCTTACCTGCTATGTGCTTCACTGTTCACCAACTTGTGGACTTGGGAACAGGAGAGGCATCAGTTAGAGATGAGCAGCGACACAAGTAAATAAAGTGTCCCGTATTATTTAATGACAGTCTAATCATGTGACATTTGTTTTCTGTAATCACTCGTCCTAGAGGGTCCCAGGGTGCTGGAGCCTATCCCAACAGTCACTGGGCAGGAGGCGGGGTACACCCTGAACAAGTTTACCAGTCTATCACACGACTAACACAGAGACACAGAAAACCATTTACCAATTTAAAATCACCAGTTAACCTTACGAGCATGTCTTTGGATGGTGGGAGGGAACTGGAGTACCCGGAGAGAACCCATACAGCCACAGGGAGAAAGACATGACTACACCGACTCTGAGAGCTTAAACTTTTAATGAAATGTTACTGTTAGTTAAAACTTTTTCTCTGCAACTACAGAGCCAGTAGTCGTGAAAAGTAACAACAAAATGAGGATTCATATTTTTGTCTTGTTTTAACAGCATCAGTCTGCTCAGATGAATAGGACACTTATATAAAACATTTACATGAGTTTTAATATTGTCTTTATTAAACATAGATACCTCTGTATTTTAGTGTTGGACAGAAGTTGTGACATTAGATTAGAAGCCTAAAAAGTGTGTATTAGTTTTTATATGTGTGATTTTAGTGTGTAATAAATGTTGCTAGAGTCACAGAAGTAGAATAAATTCAACCCTAATGAAAGCACGAGTCAATTCACTGCAAAGAAAACTCACTTATTCATTGTAAATCTGCATTTATTTGAGTCCAGATTATAACTCAAGATTACATTCAGAGATGACTGTCAGATACAGATGACTCATATTCAATAGCTTTGTCCCTTCAGGTTAAACCATCACTTCATGCTTTTGGGTGTTTCAGAGCTCCAGACCTCTTTACCATCCCTGGACACCACCAGTTTGCCGTCATCGGTCAGCTGAAGATGACACATGTTACACTCGGGACCATTGGTTTGTGTGCCCCACCTGGAACAGTAACTTTTGTTGTACATGACCAGGTTGCAGTCGGACTGCATGCACAGACGGTGAGCGTCTGATCCTGAAGTGTCGGAAGCCCACACAGGCTTCCAGCCATAGACGACAAAGTTACCATCATCCTGCAGAAAGAAAAAATACATTTCCAAGCTCTCATTTCTCTTCTTTTGCACATGCTTCATTCATCCTAATCAATGTCTTGAGCTGCTCACCTGGAAAATAGCCTTCCACTGGCGGTTGTTGGACATCAGGTAGTCTCCTCTACGGAGCTCATCATTTCTAGACATGTAGTTCCTGCTCATGATTCTGCAACAAACAACAAAGGTCATGTGTGTTGTAGTTTATGCTCATACTGGTAATTTTTCTTCCTACATCAGTTTGAACCCACAATAAGCCCAACACAAACTTCCGTTCGTTTGTACAGATGTAACAGAAAACTCTAATGAAGCTGCTTTAAACTCGCATGAAATCACTAAAGCATGAATCCAGAAATGTAGAGAGTACTTACAGGCTTGAATGTCTCACCCCAGTCAGACAGCAGCAAAGGCAAAGATGTGAAGTACAAGATGTCGAAGGAGGAATTTTTCCCTCTCCTTCAGCCGAGGTTTTTTATACCTATTGGAAAGGTTAGTTCGACTGTGAATAGACCACCCGACAACTTCTCTCCAATTTACAGTTTATTTAGCACGCAGAGAACAGGTACAGAGTCAGCGCTGAGACTTCAGCTTAACCACCTTGTGGGTAGAAAAGAGAAGCCCCAAACTATGTGTGCACAAATGTTTTATTCTATCTGGGCTCCACCCGATGACAATAGGAGGAGCGCATATCAGTAGTTTCATGTATCAGTAGTTTTCCATGTGTAGCCGAAGCCGGCTCTAACTGGTTTCTACAAGGTGAAATAAGAGTATGGTGCATATTATCTAGTGAGCAAGGCTGCAGCGAAGCGGTAGACAACCCCGTATCCAACAAAGAGGTGTTAGGACATGAACCTGGTGGTGAGCTATGGAAGCTCACCATGCATAACCAAGTTGACCACATGTCTTGGAAACAAAGGGAAGCACCAGAACTCTGAGTCCCACATCCTCCAGGTGTGAAAACTGACCCAGCAGTTCACTGGCCGACAGTAGCATGTGACCTCTGAGGTCATTGTAGGTGCCACTCTCTTTCTGCATCTTACCCCAACAATTTACATCACTGACATTCTTCTTTTTCTCACTAACACTGTTAGTAATTCTCAATGTGCTAATGTGTATTTCAGTTTTGTCACCTGACAATTTTGTCTTGCTTAGCTAAGATAGATAGTTTTCACCACAGCCCAGTTGGTTAACAGACTGCCCAGACGTCATTACTATGAATGAACTTTCCCAACTTGGATTATACACAAACAATTGTGCTCTCACGACCGCACATTGAGTGAGATCGTGAGACCAAAAGGGTGAATGTTAGGACATGAACCTGGTGGTGAGCTATGGAAGCTCACCATGCATAACCAAGTTAACCACATGTCTTGGAAACAAAGGGAAGCACCAGAACTCTGAGTCCCACAATCCTCCAGGTGTGAAAACTGACCCAGCAGTTCACTGGCCGACAGTAGCATGTGACCTCTGAGGTCATCAGGTCAGATAAAATGCGCTGTTTGGCCTTTGTTCTCTCTCTTACCCTCTTACTCTCTACTCTTCCACCTCTTCAACTCCACACCCCCACGTGGAGACCCCCAGCTGCTCAGCTGCAGCTGGGTGCCAGGCCTGTTCTCCTTACAGCAGCGAAGCGAGATCCTGCTGAGGAATCTGCACCAGCTCTTTTAGCCAACAAACAGAAGGTTTGGAGGCTAAAGCCCCAACCAACAGGAGCCACAGCTAGTTAGCACCGAGCTGCTAACAAGCCACTCCAAAAGGACTCAAGGAGCGGCCAGTTTCCCTCCAACGTCTGCCATCAGGAATACACAGCAAGGACTTCAACTTTCCCCAGCTCGGCCCTTCCATCAGGAACTGCCAGCTAAAGGGGCAACATGTCAGAAATTGACTTTTACACCAAATCTGGTAGTATGACCTGGGCCTAGTCAAGCTAAGCTAAGCTAAGCATAGAGTTAGAAACGTTGATTTGATGTGATATTTGTGTTTATTCAGTTGTTCATAGTATAGTGGTTTGATGTTAGTTTAGGTTATGTAACAAAGACTCAGAGTCTCTTGCATGCTAAACTAACCACTCTTCCTCTAACCTGGCACCTCATAAAACCCTTATCACATTCCACATATCTACTGGCCAGCACATGGCACATGAGTGTCCCTACTCAGCAGCCATTGTTTCCTTTGTGTTCAAGACCTCTAGGCCCCAGCAGCCATCTTGACACACCCACAACCAGCGGCCATTTTGACGCACACGCACACGCACCTGTATAGAGTACACTGTGGTTAGATTGTATGTTTACTTTTATTATTGTTAATAAATGTCTTTTAAACATACCTGTCTGTTTAATATTGCACAAGAGTGAATATTGCCAACCTCTACACTGTCAAGAACTCCAAATTCCTTCACCTTAACTAGTTGTTAACATGGTCATTTTTGGTTATAGTTATTAAGTTAATTATTAATCAGAAATCCAAATTGACATTTTAGTATAATTTATGAGACTAATTTGATTAATTGGTTATCTTTTCCCTTCCTAGAAGGGTGGTGCCCCGAGGTGATCTAGTAATTCACATCCAATTATTTAATAATAAATAATTATTTTTGATCATTATTAATTATTTATGATAGCCAAACCCCAATATTGAGTGCCTTAGTACCCAGGCCCAACAGAGGTGAAACATAATGGATTCAGTAAAGCAACCTCAGTCAAATCTACTGGGTCTCTCATTTTGTTCGCTATCTGTCGGCCAGGACAGAATAGTAAAATGTTGTTGCTCGAACTTATGGAAAGAGACTCTCTTGGTGAGTTACAGGATTTAGCTCTTGAAGATCCAATAAAACACACCAAAAACTACATAGAAACTCAGCAAGAGCTTCAAGATGCTATGCCACTGCCACCAACTGTTCATCTTGAAACTCTGAAAACCCGACCCCTTACTGACAAGGCACAAGATTCACTGTATGAGTCCTTTAAGGAGGAAAATAAACGCAAACCCATCACTGGTGAACGCTGTGATCCTCCCCTTGCCCCAAAGGTATTTTTGCCAAAGCAGAAATATTCACTTGTTATTCCTGACACTAGCAAATATACATCAGCTACTCCTCCAGCCTCTCGCCCTGCCCAGGATAACAAATACTCACCTTCAACACCTCAGACCCCTGACTTAGTCCAGTATCTCATGAGAAGAGAGATGGTGAGTTCTGGGCTCCTTGCCTTTGATGATAGCCCAGAAAATTACTGGGCGTGGAAAATGTCTTTCCTAGCACCTACAAGGGAGTTAAACCTATTTCATCAGGAAGAGCTCAACCTCCTGGTCAAATGGCTTGGGCCCGAGTCATCAGCTCAAGCCAAGCGGATAAGTTCAATACATGTAAATAATCCTACAGCAGGTGTGTTTATGGTGTGGGAGCGCTTGAAGGAAACATATGGAAGCCCAGAGGTGATCGAAAATGCTCTAATGAAAATATTAGATACTTTCCCAGCAATTTTCAACAAAGACATGCACAAACTCAGGGAGTTGGGTGACTTGTTAAAAGAGCTAGAAGTTGCAAAGGCTGAGGGATTCTTGCCTGGACTCTAGATATGGCGAGGGGTGTGAATCCATTAGTCTGAAAACTTCCTTTCTCTCTGAGGGAGCGCTGGATCACACAGGGATCCAGATATAAAGAGGAGTATCGTTTCCCTTTCCCACCATTCAGCTTTTTTGTTGACTTTGTATGTTCACAGGCTAAGAGCCGCAACGAACCCAGTTTTGCATTTAACCTCTCCTCTACCCCCAGTCAATCCAGGTTGAAAAAGCACCAGAAGACTTCCCAAAATCAGCTATAACAGTTAGGAAAACTGATGTCACTGCCACAGTTAGTCCACCTCAGTCTAGCACAGCTGTGTGCAAAGCGGGGAGAGTGAAGATCTTGCACCCCGTACAGTCACTTCAAAGTGTACCAAGATATGTGGCGGTACCCCCAAGCTCAGGTCCTGTTCAAAAATCTGCCTGGTCAAGGTTTCCCACGCCGACCATCCAAATAAGTCTCACAGAGTGTATGCAGTACTCGATGACCAAAGCAACCGGTCTTTAGTAAAATCAGAGTTCTTCAGTCTATTGGACATTAACAGCAGTGCATCCCCCTACACTAAAAACATGCTCTGGCACAGTGGAGACTGAAGGGAGGAAAGCAAGTAACATCATAGTGGAGTCACTTGACGGGAAAACCAAGGTGACACTTCCCACCTTGTTGGAGTGTAACTACCTGCCTGATGACAGATCAGAGATGCCAACTCCTGAGTTCACCCATTATTTTCCTCACCTCAGACCAGTGGCTGATAAGATCCCTCCGCTTGATGCCAGTGCTCCCATCCTGCTACTCCTAGGCATGGATAGTCTGAGCTTGCACAAGGTACGTGAACAGAATAATGGGCCTCACAACTCACCATACACCCAGCGTCTTGACCTTGGCTGGGTCATAGTTGGGGAGTTATGCTTAGATGGTGCCCACAAGACACAGGAAGTCAACGCCTATAAGACACATGTCCTTCAAAATGGACGCTCATCTTTCCTTAAGCCATGCACAAACAATATCCATATAAAGGAGAGAGTAAAAGGTCCAACCCAGCGCAGTCTTCAAACGCCATCTCACACTGAGGAAATCTTTCAGGAGACATGCAGAGATGGTCTGGGGGAAAGTGTGCTTCAGAAAACATCTGAAGATGACAAACCAGCCATGTCAGTGGATGACAACAGTTTTCTGAGGATAATGGAAAAGAAGGTGTATATGGACAATGAAAACCACCGTGTGGCACCGCTACCCTTTCATTCACCTCATAATGAAAGGGCCCCTTCCAAATAATAGAGAACAGGCCCACCAGTGACTAGCCTCTCTCCAGCGCTCATTCAGGATAAGACCTGAGATGAAAGAGCACTTCTTTGACTTCACACAGAAAGTCATTGACAACCACAAGGCAGACCAATCTCCTCAACTAGAGCCAGGAGAAGAGTATTTTGGTGGAGATGCTAGAAAAAGCCCACCTTTACCAAATGATCACCTTTCAAATTATTATATGTAGTGTCTTCATTTGGCCCCCAATAGAGTTAAGCCCAGTATATCATTTTATTTTAGGTAGTTTTAGTCTCTGTTCTTGATTTTGTTCTCAACCATCTCCTGAAGGGAATGTCTGGCGCCTTACCTGCTATGTGCTTCACTGTTCACCAACTTGTGGACTTGGGAACAGGAGAGGCATCAGTTAGAGATGAGCAGCGACACAAGTAAATAAAATGTCCCGTATTATTTAATGACAGTCTAATCATGTGACATTTGTTTTCTGTAATCACTCGTCCTAGAGGGTCCCAGGGTGCTGGAGCCTATCCCAACAGTCACTGGGCAGGAGGCGGAGTACACCCTGAACAAGTTTACCAGTCTATCACACGACTAACACAGAGACACAGAAAACCATTTACCAATTTAAAATCACCAGTTAACCTTACGAGCATGTCTTTGGATGGTGGGAGGGAACTGGAGTACCCGGAGAGAACCCATACAGCCACAGGGAGAAAGACATGACTACACCGACTCTGAGAGCTTAAACTTTTAATGAAATGTTACTGTTAGTTAAAACTTTTTCTCTGCAACTACAGAGCCAGTAGTCGTGAAAAGTAACAACAAAATGAGGATTCATATTTTTGTCTTGTTTTAACAGCATCAGTCTGCTCAGATGAATAGGACACTTATATAAAACATTTACATGAGTTTTAATATTGTCTTTATTAAACATAGATACCTCTGTATTTTAGTGTTGGACAGAAGTTGTGACATTAGATTAGAAGCCTAAAAAGTGTGTAGTAGTTTTTATATGTGTGATTTTAGTGTGTAATAAATGTTGCTAGAGTCACAGAAGTAGAATAAATTCAACCCTAATGAAAGCACGAGTCGATTCACTGCAAAGAAAACTCACTTATTCATTGTAAATCTGCATTTATTTGAGTCCAGATTATAACTCAAGATTACATTCAGAGATGACTGTCAGATACAGATGACTCATATTCAATAGCTTTGTCCCTTCAGGTTAAACCATCACTTCATGCTTTTGGGTGTTTCAGAGCTCCAGACCTCTTTACCATCCCTGGACACCACCAGTTTGCCGTCATCGGTCAGCTGAAGATGACACATGTTACACTCGGGACCATTGGTTTGTGTGCCCCACCTGGAACAGTAACTTTTGTTGTACATGACCAGGTTGCAGTCGGACTGCATGCACAGACGGTGAGCGTCTGATCCTGAAGTGTCGGAAGCCCACACAGGCTTCCAGCCATAGACGACAAAGTTACCATCATCCGGCAGAAAGAAAAAATACATTTCCAAGCTCTCATTTCTCTTCTTTTGCACATGTTTCATTCATCCTAATCAATGTCTTGAGCTGCTCACCTGGAAAATAGCCTTCCACTGGCGGTTGTTGGACATCAGGTAGTCTCCTCTACGGAGCTCATAATTTCTAGACATGTAGTTCCTGCTCATGATTCTGCAACAAACAACAAAGGTCATGTGTGTTGTAGTTTATGCTCATACTGGTCATTTTTCTTCCTACATCAGTTTGAACCCACAATAAGCCCAACACAAACTTCCGTTCGTTTGTACAGATGTAACAGAAAACTCTAATGAAGCTGCTTTAAACTCGCATGAAATCACTAAAGCATGAATCCATCAGTAGAAATGTAGAGAGTACTTACAGGCTTGAATGTCTCACCCCAGTCAGACAGCAGCAAAGGCAAAGATGTGAAGTACAAGATGTCGAAGGAGGAATTTTTCCCTCTCCTTCAGCCCAGGTTTTTTATACCTATTGGAAAGGTTAGTTCGACTGTGAATAGACCACCCGACAACTTCTCTCCAATTTACAGTTTATTTAGCACGCAGAGAACAGGTACAGAGTCAGCGCTGAGACTTCAGCTTAACCACCTTGTGGGTAGAAAAGAGAAGCCCCAAACTATGTGTGCACAAAAGTTTTATTCTATCTGGGCTCCACCCGATGACAATAGGAGGAGCGCATATCAGTAGTTTCATGTATCAGTAGTTTTCCATGTGTAGCCGAAGCCGGCTCTAACTGGTTTCTACAAGGTGAAATAAGAGTATGGGGCATCTTATCTAGTGAGCAAGGCTGCAGCGAAGCGGTAGACAACCCCGTATCCAACAAAGAGGTGTTAGGACATGAACCTGGTGGTGAGCTATGGAAGCTCACCATGCATAACCAAGTTGACCACATGTCTTGGAAACAAAGGGAAGCACCAGAACTCTGAGTCCCACATCCTCCAGTTGTGAAAACTGACCCAGCAGTTCACTGGCCGACAGTAGCATGTGACCTCTGAGGTCATTGTAGGTGCCACTCTCTTTCTGCATCTTACCCCAACAATTTACATCACTGACATTCTTCTTTTTCTCACTAACACTGTTAGTACCGTAATTTCCGGACTATAAGCCGCTACTTTTGTCACTTGCTTTGGACCCTGCGGCTTATACAACGAATATATGGATTTTTACAGCTAACGGTCACCAGGGGCGCACTATCATGGAAGCGCAAGAGCGAGACAGACAGTTTGCGCCAGGTAACGAGAGCAAAACAAACCAAGTGAGCCCAAATGCAGTACGAGAGCTGCTTTTAAGTTAAAGGCGATCGATCTGGCTGACTTTTCTGGTATAGCAGGCTGGTTATTTTGATACAGTAAACGGCCGTGTTACTGCACCTTTACTGCTGTGTTGGCTGTTTTCGAAAAAAAACGAATCAAATTTAGCCATTTAACGTTATTGCCTCAATCCCACAATCCTCCAGGTGTGAAAACTGACCCAGCAGTTCACTGGCCGACAGTAGCATGTGACCTCTGAGGTCATCAGGTCAGATAAAATGCGCTGTTTGGCCTTTGTTCTCTCTCTTACCCTCTTACTCTCTACTCTTCCACCTCTTCAACTCCGCACCCCCACGTGGAGACCCCCAGCTGCTGAGGAATCTGCACCAGCTCTTTTAGCCAACAAACAGAAGGTTAAAGCCCCAACCAACAGGAGCCACGGCTAGTTAGCACCGAGCTGCTAACAAGCCACTTCAAAGGACTCAAGGAGCGGCCAGTTTCCCTCCAACGTCTGCCATCAGGAATACACAGCAAGGACTTCAACTTTCCCCAGCTCGGCCCTTCCATCAGGAACTGCCAGCTAAAGGAGCAACACGTCAGAAATTGACTTTTACACCAAATCTGGTAGTATGACCTGGGCCTAGCCAAGCTAAGCTAAGCTAAGCATAGAGTTCGAAACGCTGATTTGATGTGATATTTGTGTTTATTGAGTTGTTTATAGTATAGTGGTTTGATGTTAGTTTAGGTTATGAAACACAGACTCAGGGTCTCTTGCATGCTAAACTAACCACTCTTCCTCTAACCTGGCACCTCATAAAACCCTTATCACATTCCACATATCTACTGGCCAGCACATGGCACATGAGTGTCCCTACTCAGCAGCCATTGTTTCCTTTGTGTTCAAGACCTCTAGGCCCCAGCAGCCATCTTGACACACCCACAACCAGCGGCCATTTTGACGCACACGCACACGCACCTGTATAGAGTACACTGTGGTTAGATTGTATGTTTACTTTTATTATTGTTAATAAATGTCTTTTAAACATACCTGTCTGTTTAATATTGCACAAGAGTGAATATTGCCAACCTCTACACTGTCAAGAACTCCAAATTCCTTCACCTTAACTAGTTGTTAACATGGTCATTTTTGGTTATAGTTATTAAGTTAATTATTAATCAGAAATCCAAATTGACATTTTAGTATAATTTATGAGACTAATTTGATTAATTGGTTATCTTTTCCCTTCCTAGAAGGGTGGTGCCCCGAGGTGATCTAGTAATTCACATCCAATTATTTAATAATAAATAATTATTTTTGATCATTATTAATTATTTATGATAGCCAAACCCCAATATTGAGTGCCTTAGTACCCAGGCCCAACAGAGGTGAAACATAATGGATTCAGTAAAGCAACCTCAGTCAAATCTACTGGGTCTCTCATTTTGTTCGCTATCTGTCGGCCAGGACAGAATAGTAAAATGTTGTTGCTCGAACTTATGGAAAGAGACTCTCTTGGTGAGTTACAGGATTTAGCTCTTGAAGATCCAATAAAACACACCAAAAACTACATAGAAACTCAGCAAGAGCTTCAAGATGCTATGCCACTGCCATCAACTGTTCATCTTGAAACTCTGAAAACCCGACCCCTTACTGACAAGGCACAAGATTCACTGTATGAGTCCTTTAAGGAGGAAAATAAACGCAAACCCATCACTGGTGAACGCTGTGATCCCCCCCTTGCCCCAAAGGTATTTTTGCCAAAGCAGAAATATTCACTTGTTATTCCTGACACTAGCAAATATACATCAGCTACTCCTCCAGCCTCTCGCCCTGCCCAGGATAACAAATACTCACCTTCAACACCTCAGACCCCTGACTTAGTCCAGTATCTCATGAGAAGAGAGATGGTGAGTTCTGGGCTCCTTGCCTTTGATGATAGCCCAGAAAATTACTGGGCGTGGAAAACGTCTTTCCTAGCACCTACAAGGGAGTTAAACCTATTTCATCAGGAAGAGCTCAACCTCCTGGTCAAATGGCTTGGGCCCGAGTCATCAGCTCAAGCCAAGCGGATAAGTTCAATACATGTAAATAATCCTACAGCAGGTGTGTTTATGGTGTGGGAGCGCTTGAAGGAAACATATGGAAGCCCAGAGGTGATCGAAAATGCTCTAATGAAAATATTAGATACTTTCCCAGCAATTTTCAACAAAAACATGCACAAACTCAGGGAGTTGGGTGACTTGTTAAAAGAGCTAGAAGTTGCAAAGGCTGAGGGATTCTTGCCTGGACTCTAGATATGGCGAGGGGTGTGAATCCATTAGTCTGAAAACTTCCTTTCTCTCTGAGGGAGCGCTGGATCACACAGGGATCCAGATATAAAGAGGAGTATCGTTTCCCTTTCCCACCATTCAGCTTTTTTGTTGACTTTGTATGTTCACAGGCTAAGAGCCGCAACGAACCCAGTTTTGCATTTAACCTCTCCTCTACCCCCAGTCAATCCAGGTTGAAAAAGCACCAGAAGACTTCCCAAAATCAGCTATAACAGTTAGGAAAACTGATGTCACTGCCACAGTTAGTCCACCTCAGTCTAGCACAGCTGTGTGCAAAGCGGGGAGAGTGAAGATCTTGCACCCCGTACAGTCACTTCAAAGTGTACCAAGATATGTGGCGGTACCCCCAAGCTCAGGTCCTGTTCAAAAATCTGCCTGGTCAAGGTTTCCCACGCCGACCATCCAAATAAGTCTCACAGAGTGTATGCAGTACTCGATGACCAAAGCAACCGGTCTTTAGTAAAATCAGAGTTCTTCAGTCTATTGGACATTAACAGCAGTGCATCCCCCTACACTAAAAACATGCTCTGGCACAGTGGAGACTGAAGGGAGGAAAGCAAGTAACATCATAGTGGAGTCACTTGACGGGAAAACCAAGGTGACACTTCCCACCTTGTTGGAGTGTAACTACCTGCCTGATGACAGATCAGAGATGCCAACTCCTGAGTTCACCCATTATTTTCCTCACCTCAGACCAGTGGCTGATAAGATCCCTCCGCTTGATGCCAGTGCTCCCATCCTGCTACTCCTAGGCATGGATAGTCTGAGCTTGCACAAGGTACGTGAACAGAATAATGGGCCTCACAACTCACCATACACCCAGCGTCTTGACCTTGGCTGGGTCATAGTTGGGGAGTTATGCTTAGATGGTGCCCACAAGACACAGGAAGTCAACGCCTATAAGACACATGTCCTTCAAAATGGACGCTCATCTTTCCTTAAGCCATGCACAAACAATATCCATATAAAGGAGAGAGTAAAAGGTCCAACCCAGCGCAGTCTTCAAACGCCATCTCACACTGAGGAAATCTTTCAGGAGACATGCAGAGATGGTCTGGGGGAAAGTGTGCTTCAGAAAACATCTGAAGATGACAAACCAGCCATGTCAGTGGATGACAACAGTTTTCTGAGGATAATGGAAAAGAAGGTGTATATGGACAATGAAAACCACCGTGTGGCACCGCTACCCTTTCATTCACCTCATAATGAAAGGGCCCCTTCCAAATAATAGAGAACAGGCCCACCAGTGACTAGCCTCTCTCCAGCGCTCATTCAGGATAAGACCTGAGATGAAAGAGCACTTCTTTGACTTCACACAGAAAGTCATTGACAACCACAAGGCAGACCAATCTCCTCAACTAGAGCCAGGAGAAGAGTATTTTGGTGGAGATGCTAGAAAAAGCCCACCTTTACCAAATGATCACCTTTCAAATTATTATATGTAGTGTCTTCATTTGGCCCCCAATAGAGTTAAGCCCAGTATATCATTTTATTTTAGGTAGTTTTAGTCTCTGTTCTTGATTTTGTTCTCAACCATCTCCTGAAGGGAATGTCTGGCGCCTTACCTGCTATGCGCTTCACTGTTCACCAACTTGTGGACTTGGGAACAGGAGAGGCATCAGTTAGAGATGAGCAGCAACACAAGTAAATAAAGTGTCCCGTATTATTTAATGACAGTCTAATCATGTGACATTTGTTTTCTGTAATCACTCGTCCTAGAGGGTCCCAGGGTGCTGGAGCCTATCCCAACAGTCACTGGGCAGGAGGCGGAGTACACCCTGAACAAGTTTACCAGTCTATCACACGACTAACACAGAGACACAGAAAACCATTTACCAATTTAGAATCACCAGTTAACCTTACGAGCATGTCTTTGGATGGTGGGAGGGAACCGGAGTACCCGGAGAGAACCCATACAGCCACAGGGAGAAAGACATGACTACACCGACTCTGAGAGCTTAAACTTTTAATGAAATGTTACTGTTAGTTAAAACTTTTTCTCTGCAACTACAGAGCCAGTAGTCGTGAAAAGTAACAACAAAATGAGGATTCATATTTTTGTCTTGTTTTAAATTGAATATTTTTTTGTTTTAACAGCATCAGTCTGCTCAGATGAATAGGACACTTATATAAAACATTTACATGAGTTTTAATATTGTCTTTATTAAACATAGATACCTCTGTATTTTAGTGTTGGACAGAAGTTGTGACATTAGATTAGAAGCCTAAAAAGTGTGTATTAGTTTTTATATGTGTGATTTTAGTGTGTAATAAATGTTGCTAGAGTCACAGAAGTAGAATAAATTCAACCCTAATGAAAGCACGAGTCAATTCACTGCGAAGAAAACTCACTTATTCATTGTAAATCTGCGTTTATTTGAGTCCAGATTATAACTCAAGATTACATTCAGAGATGACTGTCAGATACAGATGACTCATATTCAATAGCTTTGTCCCTTCAGGTTAAACCATCACTTCATGCTTTTGGGTGTTTCAGAGCTCCAGACCTCTTTACCATCCCTGGACACCACCAGTTTGCCGTCATCGGTCAGCTGAAGATGACACATGTTACACTCGGGACCATTGGTTTGTGTGCCCCACCTGGAACAGTAACTCTTGTTGTACATGACCAGGTTGCAGTCGGACTGCATGCACAGACGGTGAGCGTCTGATCCTGAAGTGTCGGAAGCCCACACAGGCTTCCAGCCATAGACGACAAAGTTACCATCATCCTGCAGAAAGAAAAAATACATTTCCAAGCTCTCATTTCTCTTCTTTTGCACATGCTTCATTCATCCTAATCAATGTCTTGAGCTGCTCACCTGGAAAATAGCCTTCCACTGGCGGTTGTTGGACATCAGGTAGTCTCCTCTACGGAGCTCATCATTTCTAGACATGTAGTTCCTGCTCATGATTCTGCAACAAACAACAAAGGTCATGTGTGTTGTAGTTTATGCTCATACTGGTCATTTTTCTTCCTACATCAGTTTGAACCCACAATAAGCCCAACACAAACTTCCGTTCGTTTGTACAGATGTAACAGAAAACTCTAATGAAGCTGCTTTAAACTCGCATGAAATCACTAAAGCATGAATCCATCAGTAGAAATGTAGAGAGTACTTACAGGCTTGAATGTCTCACCCCAGTCAGACAGCAGCAAAGGCAAAGATGTGAAGTACAAGATGTCGAAGGAGGAATTTTTCCCTCTCCTTCAGCCCAGGTTTTTTATACCTATTGGAAAGGTTAGTTCGACTGTGAATAGACCACCCGACAACTTCTCTCCAATTTACAGTTTATTTAGCACGCAGAGAACAGGTACAGAGTCAGCGCTGAGACTTCAGCTTAACCACCTTGTGGGTAGAAAAGAGAAGCCCCAAACTATGTGTGCACAAATGTTTTATTCTATCTGGGCTCCACCCGATGACAATAGGAGGAGCGCATATCAGTAGTTTCATGTATCAGTAGTTTTCCATGTGTAGCCGAAGCCGGCTCTAACTGGTTTCTACAAGGTGAAATAAGAGTATGGTGCATATTATCTAGTGAGCAAGGCTGCAGCGAAGCGGTAGACAACCCCGTATCCAACAAAGAGGTGTTAGGACATGAACCTGGTGGTGAGCTATGGAAGCTCACCATGCATAACCAAGTTGACCACATGTCTTGGAAACAAAGGGAAGCACCAGAACTCTGAGTCCCACATCCTCCAGGTGTGAAAACTGACCCAGCAGTTCACAGTAGCATGTGACCTCTGAGGTCATTGTAGGTGCCACTCTCTTTCTGCATCTTACCCCAACAATTTACATCACTGACATTCTTCTTTTTCTCACTAACACTGTTAGTACCGTAATTTCCGGACTATAAGCCGCTACTTTTGTCACTTGCTTTGGACCCTGCGGCTTATACAACGAATATATGGATTTTTACAGCTAACGGTCACCAGGGGCGCACTATCATGGAAGCGCAAGAGCGAGACAGACAGTTTGCGCCAGGTAACGAGAGCAAAACAAACCAAGTGAGCCCAAATGCAGTACGAGAGCTGCTTTTAAGTTAAAGGCGATCGATCTGGCTGACTTTTCTGGTATAGCAGGCTGGTTATTTTGATACAGTAAACGGCCGTGTTACTGCACCTTTACTGCTGTGTTGGCTGTTTTCGAAAAAAAACGAATCAAATTTAGCCATTTAACGTTATTGCCTCAATCCCACAATCCTCCAGGTGTGAAAACTGACCCAGCAGTTCACTGGCCGACAGTAGCATGTGACCTCTGAGGTCATCAGGTCAGATAAAATGCGCTGTTTGGCCTTTGTTCTCTCTCTTACCCTCTTACTCTCTACTCTTCCACCTCTTCAACTCCGCACCCCCACGTGGAGACCCCCAGCTGCTGAGGAATCTGCACCAGCTCTTTTAGCCAACAAACAGAAGGTTAAAGCCCCAACCAACAGGAGCCACGGCTAGTTAGCACCGAGCTGCTAACAAGCCACTTCAAAGGACTCAAGGAGCGGCCAGTTTCCCTCCAACGTCTGCCATCAGGAATACACAGCAAGGACTTCAACTTTCCCCAGCTCGGCCCTTCCATCAGGAACTGCCAGCTAAAGGAGCAACACGTCAGAAATTGACTTTTACACCAAATCTGGTAGTATGACCTGGGCCTAGTCAAGCTAAGCTAAGCTAAGCATAGAGTTCGAAACGCTGATTTGATGTGATATTTGTGTTTATTGAGTTGTTTATAGTATAGTGGTTTGATGTTAGTTTAGGTTATGAAACACAGACTCAGGGTCTCTTGCATGCTAAACTAACCACTCTTCCTCTAACCTGGCACCTCATAAAACCCTTATCACATTCCACATATCTACTGGCCAGCACATGGCACATGAGTGTCCCTACTCAGCAGCCATTGTTTCCTTTGTGTTCAAGACCTCTAGGCCCCAGCAGCCATCTTGACACACCCACAACCAGCAGCCATTTTGCGCACACGCACACGTACACGCACCTGTATAGAGTACACTGTGGTTAGATTGTATGTTTACTTTTATTATTGTTAATAAATGTCTTTTAAACATACCTGTCTGTTTAATATTGCACAAGAGTGACTATTGCCAACCTCTACACTGTCAAGAACTCCAAATTCCTTCACCTTAACTAGTTGTTAACATGGTCATTTTTGGTTATAGTTATTAAGTTAATTATTAATCAGAAATCCAAATTGACATTTTAGTATAATTTATGAGACTAATTTGATTAATTGGTTATCTTTTCCCTTCCTAGAAGGGTGGTGCCCCGAGGTGATCTAGTAATTCACATCCAATTATTTAATAATAAATAATTATTTTTGATCATTATTAATTATTTATAATTAAACCCCAATATTGAGTGCCTTAGTACCCAGGCCCAACAGAGGTGAAACATAATGGATTCAGTAAAGCAACCTCAGTCAAATCTACTGGGTCTCTCATTTTGTTCGCTATCTGTCGGCCAGGACAGAATAGTAAAATGTTGTTGCTCGAACTTATGGAAAGAGACTCTCTTGGTGAGTTACAGGATTTAGCTCTTGAAGATCCAATAAAACACACCAAAAACTACATAGAAACTCAGCAAGAGCTTCAAGATGCTATGCCACTGCCACCAACTGTTCATCTTGAAACTCTGAAAACCCGACCCCTTACTGACAAGGCACAAGATTCACTGTATGAGTCCTTTAAGGAGGAAAATAAACGCAAACCCATCACTGGTGAACGCTGTGATCCTCCCCTTGCCCCAAAGGTATTTTTGCCAAAGCAGAAATATTCACTTGTTATTCCTGACACTAGCAAATATACATCAGCTACTCCTCCAGCCTCTTGCCCTGCCCAGGATAACAAATACTCACCTTCAACACCTCAGACCCCTGACTTAGTCCAGTATCTCATGAGAAGAGAGATGGTGAGTTCTGGGCTCCTTGCCTTTGATGATAGCCCAGAAAATTACTGGGCGTGGAAAACGTCTTTCCTAGCACCTACAAGGGAGTTAAACCTATTTCATCAGGAAGAGCTCAACCTCCTGGTCAAATGGCTTGGGCCCGAGTCATCAGCTCAAGCCAAGCGGATAAGTTCAATACATGTAAATAATCCTACAGCAGGTGTGTTTATGGTGTGGGAGCGCTTGAAGGAAACATATGGAAGCCCAGAGGTGATCGAAAATGCTCTAATGAAAATATTAGATACTTTCCCAGCAATTTTCAACAAAGACATGCACAAACTCAGGGAGTTGGGTGACTTGTTAAAAGAGCTAGAAGTTGCAAAGGCTGAGGGATTCTTGCCTGGACTCTAGATATGGCGAGGGGTGTGAATCCATTAGTCTGAAAACTTCCTTTCTCTCTGAGGGAGCGCTGGATCACACAGGGATCCAGATATAAAGAGGAGTATCGTTTCCCTTTCCCACCATTCAGCTTTTTTGTTGACTTTGTATGTTCACAGGCTAAGAGCCGCAACGAACCCAGTTTTGCATTTAACCTCTCCTCTACCCCCAGTCAATCCAGGTTGAAAAAGCACCAGAAGACTTCCCAAAATCAGCTATAACAGTTAGGAAAACTGATGTCACTGCCACAGTTAGTCCACCTCAGGCTAGCACAGCTGTGTGCAAAGTGGGGAGAGTGAAGATCTTGCACCCCGTACAGTCACTTCAAAGTGTACCAAGATATGTGGCGGTACCCCCAAGCTCAGGTCCTGTTCAAAAATCTGCCTGGTCAAGGTTTCCCACGCCGACCATCCAAATAAGTCTCACAGAGTGTATGCAGTACTCGATGACCAAAGCAACCGGTCTTTAGTAAAATCAGAGTTCTTCAGTCTATTGGACATTAACAGCAGTGCATCCCCCTACACTAAAAACATGCTCTGGCACAGTGGAGACTGAAGGGAGGAAAGCAAGTAACATCAGGTGACACTTCCCACCTTGTTGGAGTGTAACTACCTGCCTGATGACAGATCAGAGATGCCAACTCCTGAGTTCACCCATTATTTTCCTCACCTCAGACCAGTGGCTGATAAGATCCCTCCGCTTGATGCCAGTGCTCCCATCCTGCTGCTGCTAAGCATGGATATTCTGAGCTTGCACAAGGTACGTGAACAGAATAATGGGCCTCACAACTCACCATACACCCAGCATCTTGACCTTGGCTGGGTCATATTTGAGGAGTTATGCTTAGATGGTGCCCACAAGACACAGGAAGCCAACACCTATAAGACACATGTCCTTGGAATAGACGCTCATCTTTCCTTAACCATGCACCAACAATATCCATATAAAGGAGAGAGTAAAAGGTCCAACCCAGCGTAGTCTTCAAACGCCATCTCACACTGAGGAAATCTTTCAGGAGACATGCAGAGATGGTCTGGGGGAAAGTCTATTCCAGAAAACACCTGAAGATGACAAACCAGCCATGTCAGTGGATGACAACAATTTTCTGAGGATAATGGAAAAGAAGGTGTATATGGACAATGAAAACCACTGGGTGGCACCACTAGCACTTCTTTGACTTCATGAAGAAGGTCATTGACAACCACAAGGCAGAGCAAGCTCCTCAACTAGAGACAGGGGAAGAGAGTTGGTATTTAGCAACATATGGGTTGAGGAAAGCCGCTGAGCATGGAGAAACTGAACATGGGAGTGATGCAAAACAGTTTGTGTTTCACAAGATAGCCTTTCTTCCTATGGAAGAACGAGCAAGTGACTTTAACGATCTAGATTTGGGAGCAGACCCTTTGCCCCTCCAGCGGAGTTTGGGTTTAAGTCGGGAACTCCAGACTGACAGTTTTAATACAAGTATTGAGAAGGGGGTGTTGTTTGTGGTTTGGTTGAACTTTGGTTAATCTTCAATCCCAGCATTCACTGACTGCATATATAATTTACGTCAATACAATAAATTCACTTTAATTAAAAGATTCATGAGACCATGAGACCCTGGTAACGGGGTCCTGCAACTTAATTTGCATGGATCCCTAATAATGCCCCATACCGTATCAGTCTCAGGAGATGATTGGGGTATGAAGAACTTTGACACTGACGCTTGGGTCTTCTGTGTTCTTCTATGCGCCACTGAAAACACTCGCCGAAACATTTTACCACTGACGCTGTTCTTCCCACTCATGTCTGTATTTTGGTAAGCTTTTTCACTTTTGAGGACGTGGAAGAGTATCTGCAACATGAAAGCATCCATGACAGCATGATGGGTTGTTTTGAAGAAACGAGTGTAAAACAGAGTTTCAGTGAAATTCCTGCAAAACTTTTTTTATCGGAAAAATATAGAGTAAGACACTCCCCTCTCCACCCCGAGCTTAGGTGTGTAAAAATATGAAAAATTAGTTAAAAAAAAAGACTTTCAGCTCTTGTATAGATCTTTTTTCCTGGAGACAGAGGATACTTTTAGCTTCTTATGCAAATGAAGCACATTTGTCTAGTAGAGCAGAGACCAGAGAGAAAGACATGACTGTAACACCGACTCTGAGAGTTAAAACTTTTATTTATACTTTCGTTTTCTGATATTCAATTTAGTATCCAGATTGTTTAACGAAATAAAATCTTTAACAAACCAATGAATGATAAGATAATTTAATGATGAACCCAGCTGTAAAATTTTTATTTTTCTGCATCAGAAATAAAGAAAATAAAGAAAAACATAACTCCATGTCCATTGTGCTGCCTAACAAATACTTTTTACTTTTTTTGACGTAATTACATTTTGTTAACTCCTTTAAGTATTTTTTAAGTTCACCTGTATCAGAATAGTCTTCCGCTGCAGTACTGCTTACTTTACTCCAATATTTTAGTAACTTTAAAACTACTAAAAATTTAATTCCTCAATATTTTTTAAATTAATTTCCCAATTGTTCATGACACCTGTGAGAGTTGTTCATTTGATGATTTCTGACAAACAAATTTGAACCAGAGAGTCAGCATCAATCTGCTCAGCTGAATAGGACACATAAGTAAAACATTTACATGAGTTTTTGATATTATCTTTAGGGTGTGATAAATGTTGTTAGAGTCACAGAAGCAGAATGAATTCAACCCTGATGAAAGTGTCAATTCACTGGAAAGAAAACTTATTCATTGGAAATGCGCTTTTATTTGGGTCCAGATTGTAACTCAAGATTACATGCAAAGATGACTGCCAAATACAGATGACAGATGAGATATTCAAAGACTTTGTCCTGTCACGTTAAACATCACTTCATGCCCTTGGATGTTTCAGAGCTCCAGACTTCGCCAGATTCCCTGAACACCACCAGTTTGCCGTCATCGGTCAGTTGAAGACGACACATGTTACAGTCGGAACTGTAGGAGTTTGTGTGCCATCTGGGAGTGTTACACTTGTTGTACATGACCAGGTTGCAGTCGGACTGCATGCACAGACGGTCAACATCTGATCCTGAAGTGTCTGAAGCCCACACAGGTGTCCAGCCATAGATGACAAAGTTACCATCATCCTTCAGAAAGAAAAAAAGAGATGCGAGTGTTATCAGAACACACATTTCCAAACTCTCATTTCTTTTGCACATGTTTCATTCATCCTGATCAATGTCTTGAGCTGCTCACCTGGAAAATAGCCTTCCACTGGCCGTTGTTGGACATCAGGTAGTCTCCTCTACGGAGCTCATCATTTCTAGACAAGTAGTTCTTGCTCATGATTCTGCAACAAACAACAAAGGTCATGTGTGTTGTACACAATAAGCTTGACACAAATTTCGGTTCATTTGTTCAGATGTAACAGAAAACTCCAATGAAGCTGCTTTAAACTCACATGAAATCACTAAAGCATGAATCCATCAGTAGAAATGTAGAGAGTACTTACAGGCTTGAATGTGTCACCCCAGTCAGACAGCAGCAAAGGCAAAGATGTGAAGTAGCCTACAAGAGGTGAAACTCGCAGCATTATAAACTGCCCGGAGACAAAATTTAACTATGACGTACGTGCCTCCTATTGGATAATTACTCCAGTTGGTCAGGTCTATGTTCAGCAACATTATGTGTCCAAAGAAGGAGGTCAGCTGACTACCTGAATATACTGAATGACCAGGTTATTCCATAAATGGATTGATTCTTCCCTGATGACACAGGCACATTCCAAGATGACAATGCCAGGATTCATGGGGCTCAAATTGTTGCAAGACAGGTTGAGGGATCATGAGACATAATTTTCACACATGGATTGGCCACCACAGAGTCCAGACCAACAGGGGGCGCTACAGATGACATGGAAACATTTCATATGACTTTAAGGCCTATAACTTTTGAAGTATTCACCCAATCCTTATGGATTTAGCAACCGTAATTATAATATGCTTGCGTACAATCATGGCAAGTTTCGTGAAATTCGGGCTGTAGGGGGCGCTACAACGACTACATGTTTATATCTCACAAACCACCACAGTCACCTGCTTGAAATTTGACAGTAATAATCTGTGTATGACTCCTTACAAGCCCACCAAGTTTGGTGCAATATGGTGTACAGAGGGCGGTACTGGTGACTTATGCCTCTGCGTCCTGCTCGGAGTACGACTTCTCCACAGCATGGACCCCTTTATGATCGATTGCGATCATCTAGTTTTCCGTTGGTTCTCAGTGCTCCACCAACTATAATTACTCATTACAACTGGTACTAAAATCTGTGGTAGTGAACTGAGGTCAATAATGGTGCAATGTTTTGAACATGTATTGTTTTATGCTAATGTACATAAAAGGGAAGTTGTTTTATTTTGCTATTGCCAATTTAAAAGAAGTCATTTGATAATTCATATAATGACAGTGAAATTACCTTTTTATTTTCTATATGGTAACATTTGCATTGACTTCCTTTTGATATCAGGTGCATCTGCACCAATTTTCAGTTTTTAAAGGCCCCCAACGGACAATCTCATTTGATTTTTCCGTGTGAACACGGTGTGGTCACTCGGGTCGTTATTTTATAATTTTTGTATAAATTGAACATTTTCTCAGTATTGCTACACAACATTTATTCTTCTGCCTAATTCTTTATTGTTGCTCAGCGTACTTTTTTAGTACTTCTTTTTAGTACTTCTTCACAACTTTAAAACTACTGAAATTTTAATTCCTCAATATTTTTTAATTAATTTCCCAATTGTTCATGACACCTGTGAGAGTTGTTCGTTTGATGATTTTTGACAAGGAAACAAATTTGAACCAGAGAGTCAGCATCAGTCTGCACAGCTGGATAGGACACAATATAAAACATTTACATGAATTTTTAATATTATCTTTAGGGTGTGATAAATGTTGTTAGAGTCTCAGAAGCAGAATGAATTCAACCCTGATAAAAGTCACGTGTCAATTCACTGCAAAGAAAACTTATTCATTGGAAATGTGCTTTTATTTGAGTCCAGACTGTAACTCAATATTACATTCAAAGTTGACTGCCAAATACAGATGACAGATGAGATATTCAAAGACTTTGTCCCGTCACGTTAAACCATCACTTCATGCCCTTGGATGTTTCAGAGCTCCAGGCTCCATGTAACAGAAATTTACGTATGTGCCTCCTATTGGATAATTACTGCATGGGCAATCATCTTACAGCTGGCAACAAGTTATGTAACCCCAACTGATGCAATGAGTAGCTTCTCATTTCTTAAACAACCATGTCTAAAGACACATCCTGTGGTGGTGGAACAGATGTTTGTCTGTTTGTCAAATTATTGGCATGCATCAAGCAGAGAAAACATCTAAGGAGATTGTAGAAACTACTAAAACTGGGTTAAGAACTGTCCAACGCATTATTAAAAAATGGAAGCATAGCGGGGAACCATCGTCTTCCAGGAAGAAATGTGGTCGGAAAAAAATCCTGATTGATCGCAATCACTTAAACGTTTGGTGAAACCATATCAAAGAAAAACAACAGTAGAACTCAGGGCTATGTTTAATAATGAAAGTAAGAGCATTTCCACATGTACAGTGAGAAGGGAACTCAAGGGATTAGGACTGAACAGCTGTGTAGCCTTAAGAAAACCACTAATCAGTGAGGCTAACCGGGAAAAAAAGGCTTGAATTTGCTAGGGAGCATAAAGTTTGGACTCTGGAGCAATGGAAGAAGGTCATGTGGTCTGATGAGTCCAGATTTACCCTGTTCCAGAGTGATGGGCATCAGGGTAAGAAGAGAGGCAGATGAAGTGATGCACATGCAAAACATCCACGAAAACAACTAAGATGTAACTCATGATCTTTGAATGTGCAGAACTGGAAATGAACAACTGTACCACGACTTGTGATTGCAGAACTGCTCCACAAGATGTCACTCTATGAGATGTCACTCTAATGAGATTTCCAGATTAAACATCAGTATTATTGTTTTCCTCTTCATGTAGAACACATGATCTTAACTCTGTCACTCTGGGCTGCAAAAAAACGTTTTATACACATTTGATGTTATTCATTCTTGCAACAAGAGAAGATGACCTGTGAGTTTTTGAAATTATTTCATCATGATCAATAAGAAGAAGAAGAAAAAGAAGGAGCTGTACATTTCTCAATATAATGAATGACACTTTCTCTCTGTATGGAGGTTAAATTTAAATACAGTGGTGCAGGTGCACCATGTGCCAAAACTTTGCCTCTAATGTTTTTTGTGTTGCCTGGTCATTATTATTCTGCCGCTGTTCCTTTCTCTCTCTCTTTCTCTCTCTCTCTCTTCATCGCTGCCATTTGGGGAAACACCACTTGGTGCCCTAGATGTGGTTTGTCTAGACGTCTCCATTGTCTGCTCGACTCTGCTCCTTGTGCCGAGAGCAAATCTCATAAACATTGAGAGAGACTGGCAGAGCAGGGCCTCACTCAGAGGCTCTGTGTGAACACTGCACTAAAAGTAGAGAAAGAGGGCGATTACTTTATAGATCTGTGATTACAGCTGAACTGTTAACCTGTGCTGTCTGGTACCAGTTCCTCTGAAGTGCTGATAGTGAGACTGCATGTTATGAGGATAAAACAGTAGTGATCAGAAATATATAAAACACCAAAAATATGTGATCATATGTGAAGAAGAACCACTAGATGGCAAACTGGGTTTAAGCTAAAAATCTAGTTCTCAAGAAGTAATAAATAGCTCAGCCTGATACTTACAGATGGGGTACCGTATTCTTTCTGGACTGGGCTCAGAGGGACAAAAGCTACAGAACTGCAGCAGGTTTCAGCTTTTAGGGTTTGCTGTTGATTTTAGTTTGGGGGGAGCAATGCACCTTCAAAGCTGTAATTCTATACCCACTGTTGGAAGGCATCAGTGGTACTTGAGAGAATGTTTAAAACAGATATGCATGTCACCATCGGTGCAGAGTTTGAGTATTAAAATTAATTGTCACAACCTTGTATTATTTTAATTTTTTGTTGTCCTGAAATTATAGTTTGCTGCATATCATCATCAGGGGTCTATTGATCTGAGTGCAGTTTTCACAATATGCTCAGAAAAAAGCTGTTTAAATTAGTTTATGGTAATCTGGCAAAATAAATGTTTATAGATTTCTGAATGAGAGCAGAGCGTAAGTCAAACAATGACTTTAAAGCAGAGCGGCAGCCACCTTATCTGATATGCATGACCAAAACTGACTGTGGTGCAGTGAGTCTAAGGTTTCTGGGGCCCCTGAGGGCCTGTTTGTGTGCAGCTTAGTTAATGAGCCTTGGTTTGTCTCAACTATTGTCATAGTGACTCTATCATGGCAAATTAAGTTTGATAACTTTTATATTTGTTTTAGTTTTGTATTAACAGTATTGTCCTGTCAATTTTAATCTTCACTACATTTCTACACTTTCTAAATCTTTTTGATGTAAATTTCAGCCAATAGTTTCTTTGTTCTTCTACAGTGCAGGCTGTTTTCGTGAATGTATACATATACATACAAATTAATTTGTCAAATGTAACTTAGTATATATTACTGTATAGTTATGCTATTTGAGAGTTTTTCATACTTCAACACAAACATTTTGTTCAACTGTAGATACAAAAACATGATAGGATCACAATACAAAATATATTGTTTAGAATTAAAGCAGTGGCTTCTTTGCAAAATGTCTTGTTTCATCATGGCACAAATTACACAACAGAAATTTGCAAGACACATGTTCTCCCTGTGTCTTGCAAAGACATGCTCGTTAGGTTAACTGGTGATTCTAAATTGGCCGTAGGTGTGAGTGATTGTCTGTCTCTCTGTGTTAGCCCTGTGATAGACTGGTGACCTGTCCAGGGTCAGCTGGGATAGCCTCTAGTACCCCCGCGACCCTTCACAGGACAAGCGGCTACAGAAGATGTATAATGGTGGACAGAAATTCTGACATTAGAAAAGAAGCCTAAAGTTTTAGTTAGTGAGTTTTAGTTTTAGAGTCACAGAAGTAGAATAAATTCAACACGAATAAAAATTAGGTTAGTCATTTATTCATTGGAAATCTGCTTTTGTTTGGGTCCAGATTGTAACTCAGGATTACATTCAAAGATGACTGTCAGATACAGATGACAGAAGAGATATTCAAAAGCTTTGTCCTGTCAGGTTAAACCATCACTTCATGTGGTTGGGTGTTTAAGATCTCCAGACTTCTTCAGCCTCCCTGAACACCACCAGTTTGCCGTCATCGGTCAGTTGAAGACGACACATGTTACACTCAGGACCGTAGGTTTTTGTGTCCCACTTGGGAGAGTTACACTTGTTGTACATGACCAGGTTGCAGTCAGACTGCATGACCAGACGGTCAGCATCTGATCCACAGGTGTTTGAAGCCCACACAGGCTTCCAGCCATAGATGACAAAGTTTCCATCATCCTGCAGAAAGAAAAAAAAAGATGTGTCATCAGAACACACATTTCCAAAGTCTCATTTCTTTTGCACATGTTTCATTCATCCTGATCAATGTCTTGAGCTACTCACCTGGAAAATAGCCTTCCACTGGCGGTTGTTGGACATCAGGTAGTCTCCTCTACGGAGCTCATCATTTCTAGACAAGTAGTTCCTGCTCATGATTCTGCAACAAACAACAAAGGTCATGTGTGTTGTAGTTTGTGCTCATACTGGTTATTTTTCTTCCTACATCAGTTTGAACCCACAATAAGATTGACACAAACTTCGGTTCATTTGTTCAGGTGTAACAGAAAACTCCAATGAAGCTGCTTTAAACTCACATGAAATCACTAAAGCATGAATCCATCAGTAGAAACGTAGAGAGTACTTACAGGCTTGAATGTGTCACCCCAGTCAGACAGCAGCAAAGGCAAAGATGTGAAGTACAAGAGGTGAAACTCGCAGCATTATAAACTGCCCGGCCATAAAATTTAACTATGACGTACGTGCCTCCTATTGGATAATTACTGCAGTTGCTCAGGTCTATGTTCAGCAACATTATGTGTCCAAAGAAGGAGGTCAGCTGACTACCTGAATATACTGAATGACCAGGTTATTCCATAAATGGATTTTTTCTTCCCTGATGGCCACAGGCATATTCCAAGATGACAATGCCAGGATTCATGGGGCTCAAATTGTGAAAGAGTGGTTCAGGGAGCACGAGACATCATTTTCACACATGGATGATCTGTGTATGATTACAAGCCCACCAAGTTTGGTGCAATATGGTCCACAGGGGGCGGTACTGGTGACTTATGCCTCTGCGTCCCGCTCGGGGAAGACTTCTCCACAGCATGGACCCCTTTATGATCGCTTGCGATCGTCTAGTTTTCTGTTGGTTCTCAGTGCTCTACCAACTATAATTACTCATTACAACTGGTACTAAAATCTGTGGTAGTGAACTGAGGTCAATAATGGTGCAATGTTTTGAACATGTATTGTTTCATGCCAATGTATATAAAAGGGAAGTTGTTTTACTTTGCTATTGCCAATTTAAAAGAAGTCATTTGATAATTCATATAATGAGAGTGAAATTACCTTTTTATTTTCTATATGGAAGGTATTGAAGGGATTTCATTGTAGTTATAAGTTTAAAGTGACTATGAGGGTAATTTTTGGTGCAGTTTCTCTCGCACTAGTAGGCCTATAGTGCATGAGGAATAATTAAGCACATTTCTTTGATACCTCTGAAAACAATATATATTATAATGTTAATGGCTACTTACCATAAGTAATATTGAAACACTGTTCATATGAAGAGTAGCACTTATGAGTTCTTGAATGTTTAGTCCTCATATTTGAACTTTGATATCTTTGTTTAATGTTGTACAACTGAAATTGAAGATTTGAGATTTGATAAGAGGTTTAATGCAATATGTACATTTTTTTACATTTGAACCTTCAATGACGCATCTAAGAATAGAATATAATAGATATGACCTTGTTTATAGGTCAGGTTTTTTGAGAGGACGGGAAAATTTGAGGACGAGTCCGATTGTATTAGATGGCGAGCCAAGACCTCTGAAGAAAAGACACAGACAAGGAGATACATGCGTACACACACACACACACGCACACACACACACACACACACACACACACACCCACACACACACACGCACACACACCACACACACACACACACACATTTGCATTGACTTCCATGAACGTTTGATATCAGGTGCATCTGCAACAATTTTCTGTTTTTAAAGGGCCCCAACGGACAATCTTATTTAATTTTTCTGTGTGAACACCGTGTTGTCATTTGGGTCGTTATTTTATAATTTTTGTATAAATTGAACATTTTCTCAGTATTGCTACTCAACATTTATTCTTCTGCCTAATTCTTTATTGTTGCTCAGCGTATTGGCTCCTAATGAATTTGGTATCTTCTGATTCTGGCCGCGGTCCAATTCAATTATTATACTGTAATTCACTTTTATATCACTAAAATTGGTTACATTAACTTGTAAGTATTTTTTAAATTCACCTGTATCAGAATAGTCTTCCACTGCAGTATACTGCTTACTTTAGACCAGTATTTTAGTACTTCTTCACAACTTTAAAACTACTAAAATTTTAATTCCTCAATATTTATTAAATTAATTTCCCAATTGTTCATGACACCTTTGAGAGTTGTTTGTTTGATGATTTCTGACAAGGAAACGAAGTTAAACCAGAGAGTCAGCATCAGTCTGCTCAGCTGGATAGGACACATACATAAAACATTTACATGAGTTTTTAATATTATCTTTAGGGTGTGATAAATGTTGTTAGAGTCACAGAAGCAGAATGAATTCAACCCTAATAAAAGTCACGTGTCAATTCACTGCAACTGACAGATGAGATATTCAAAAGCTTTCTCCCGTCACGTTAAACCATCACTTCATGCCCTTAGATGTTTAAGAGCTCCAGGCTCCATGTAACAGAAATGTAACTATCACGTACGTGCCTCCTATTGGATAATTACTGCATGGGCAATCATCTTTCAGCTGGCAATAAGTTATGTAACCCCAACTGATGCAATGAGTAGCTTCTCATTTCTTAAACAACCATGTCTAAAGACACATCCTGTGGTGGTGGAAAAGATGTTTGTTTGTCAAATTATTGGCATGCATCAATCAGAGAAAACATCTAAGGAGATTGCAGAAACTACTAAAACTGGGTTAAGAACTGTCCAAAGCATTATTAAAAACTGGAAGGATAGTGGGGAGTCATCGTCTTGAAGGAAGAAATGTGGTCAGAAATAAATCCTGATTCATCGTGATCACTTAAATGTTTGGTGAAACCATATCAGAGAAAAACAACAGTAGAACTCAGGGCTATGTTTAATAGTATAAGTAAGAGCATTTCCACACGTACAGTGAGAAGGGAACTCAAGGGATTAGGACTGAACAGCTGTGTAGCCTTTAGAAAACCACTCATCAATGAGGCTAACCAGAAAAAAGGCTTCAATTTGCTAGGGAGCATAAAGACTGGACTCTGGAGCAATGGAAGAAGGTCATGTGGTCTGATGAGTCCAGATTTACCCTGTTCCAGAGTGATGGGCATCAGGGTAAGACATTATTATTTAATAAATGTTTTTTTTCATTATAAACAACTCTGGATGGAAATACATCTTGTGACGTTGCAGAAGCCTATCGAAGCTAAAAACAGTCCAATGAAATATTAGAGTGGGTAACCTTTTGGCAATGACTTTTCTTTTTAATCCCTGTGGTGCATACATGGGCGTGATAGTGGGGGGAAAAGGGGACCTGACTACCAAGAGCCCGAGTAGGGAGAGGGCCCATGAAAATTGGGCCCTCTGGTTAATTGGTGTCATAATGTGTTTTAAATGTATTGATAACATCAACTGAGAGAATGAACTTTGTGTCACAGCCCTCTCAAACATATTGAACATTCTAGTGGCCCCCTCTTGGAGACGCAAAATGGCTTAGTCCACCCATAGACAGCAGCCAGTGACAAGTACGTCAGTGAGCCCAGATTGAATGACCTGGAGGCTAACTGTCATCATGCCCAAAAAACACAAATCGGGGTACCAGAAAATGAAAGAGCGGAAAGAAAAAGAAATAAGGCAGAATGAGGGGAAGCAACTGTTAACTGCTTTCTTTCCAAAAGGTGGAACGAGTTTACTTGTTGTGTAACTGCATCCAATTAACGTCAACGTTGTCGTAGTCCAGACAGCATGCAGTTTGTCAGTTGAAGATATTTGTATGCTAAAGTTTGCCAACCAGGCTGCTTTCTGTTACAAGTAAAGATGATAATGGGCCAGCTAACGTTAGTTGTCAACATTAACCAGTTTCAGAAACAAACAGTGGCGCAGCTGGAGCAGCAGTGGCCAGTCCTGGCCGTTCATCTGATGAGGGTGAGATCTTACATCTCGTGTAAGGCTTTAGCAAGGCTTTATTTCTTTTTCTGCAAGCTGAAGAACAATTTTATTGAAAAATTAGATAGTTTATTTAATTTGATTCTCTGTGTACAGTTGTTGGCTCCTGTTCAAGAATAAATGTTTTTAAATCAAGATGTGTCATGGATCAAAACGTTAGTACACAAACCAGATGCAGCCTAATGTTTATAGGTGTTTAGGCACAAGTAGGCCAAATTCAGGTGGTGAATGAAAGAACCAGTCATCAATATAATCTGATCTGATTTTAGCTTAAAACCCTATTTATGCTTGTTTAGTTATAAATTAATGCCACAATTTTTTTATTTTTTTTTGCACGTGCGCTTCGTGCACTGGCACAAATACATTAAGAGGGTACAGCGCCCAGAATTTGGTGCTACGCCCCCTGGGTGCGTAAGAAGCCTTTTAGTTTAGATTTTGATCATCAACTAACACCCAGTAAACACTAAACTAAATTCAGCAAGTGCACATTCACTTTTCAGTAGGACTCAGTGAGACAGTTTTGCTTTTCAATCAATTTATGTTTGCAGTCATAATGCACTGTAACTGTGTGAACCACATGGGCCACTGAGGTTATTACAGCCACGTAAATCATATCACCTTGTTCACTGATGCAGTAGTAAAACACCTGGTTGGTCTGTCAGGCCTCCTGCAGTGACAATCCAGATGCAGAACATCCACGAAAACAACCAAGATGTAACTCATGGTCTTTGAATGTGCAGAACTGGAAATGAACAACTGTACCACGACTTGTTATTGCAAAACTGCTCCACAAGATGTCACTCTATGAGATGTCACACTAATGAGATTTCCAGTTTAAACATCAGTATTATTGTTTCCCTCTTCATGTAGAACACATGATCTTAACTCTGTCACTCTGGGCTGAAAAAAACGTTTTATGCACATTTGATGTAATTCATTCTTGCAACAAGAGAAGATGACCTGTGGGTTTTTGAAATTATTTCATCATGTTAGATAAGAAGAAAAAGAAGACGTTATTTCACCACAGCTGTACATTTCTCAACATCTCAGCATCCATCTGCATGTGAATGACATTTTCTCTCTGTATGGAGGTTAAAATTAAATACAGTGGTGCAGGTGCACTTTGTGCCAAAACCTTTGCCTCCCTCTTTTAATGTTTTTGTGTTGCCTGGTCATTATTATTCTAGCGCTGTTCCTCTCTCTCTCTCTTCATCGCTGCCATTTGGGGAAACACCACTTTGTGCCCTAGATGTGGTTTGTCTAGACGTCTCCATTGTAACTCATGGTCTTTGAAGTCCCCCCTGCAGCAGAAATACTAAGGAACCTAAACTCAAGTTATTCTGTGCACTGAGAATAAGTGGGTGTGTTGCCTGTTGTGGAAAAAAAAATCAACAAGTAAGGGCTATTGAAGAGCTAGCAATGATTCAGACTCAGTGATCACTTTTGTTGGTGTATTTGCAAATATTCTGTGGCGGAAGCAGACATGCACACAGAGTAAAGCCCTGAGAGCATGTCATCCTGAATGTGGGGTGGCAACATGCTTTATAGTCCACGCTCACGCTGGTGTGGAGCTGATAGAAAAATACTTCCACCTACTTCAAACGTATTTTACTCAACAAGAAAGTGAGAAGGAGACAGGAAACGTGTCTGTGCAGTGGCGCATTTACAATGCAGAACAGGAAATGCTGGTGGTTATACTTACACAGTTCAATACAGAGTTACACTTTCAGTGAACTTTCAGTGAACTTACAGTGAACTTATGAGGATATTTTTGATCTAAGTTATAAAAGTTAAAGTACTGATTATCAGAACATATGTTATATTCATTTCTCTAATACTTTAATGTTGTTTGTGGTTTGGCTGAGCTTTGGTTACAGGCCATTGTGAGATTAGAGAAGCACAATCACTGCCCTAACTAACCCATAACTTTGTCATCTGTAGTTGAAAGCCTGTGTGGGCTTCAGACATTTGTACATCAGATGCTTTCTGTCTGTTCCTGCAGAACAACTGCGGCCTGGTGACGTATAGAACAAACTTCACCAAATGCAGCAGTCATATGTGCTGCCTTCAACTGATCAATGACCGCAAACTGGATTTGTTCAAAGACAATGATGATTTGGAGCTCTTCCCACCTCAACTTCTCGATCAGCTTTTCTCAGCTTCCAGCTCTGTGATTTCCTTCAGCTCAACAACTACCAGCCCGTGGCCCAGCTTTGGACCACCTTTAATATCCCAAAATTGTTACGTTGTGCAGTTTATTACGAAATATGTCCAAACTATTTGGAAAAGGCCGACAAGAACTATGCCTTGTGTCCGGTCTTGTAACTTCTGTCTCACTTTATCCTTTGGAGACTGTAAGATGAAGCCAAAGAAAGTTGACTCCATATTGGTTTCAATTAAAGAGTTGCAGAAGACTTAATTAAGAGAGAGTTGGTGAACTTTCTTATTGTTTAGAGTCACTCAGATAACTTAGGTAGTTTTAGTCTCTACCTCACTGATAGACCACAGTACGTCAGGCTGAAGTACATCACGTCTGACACTGTGGTCAGCAGCACTGGAGCTCTGCAGGGGACTGTACTTTCCCCTATCCTCTTCACTCTGTACACCACAGACTTTTGCTGCAACTCTGAAACGTGTCACATTCAGAAGTTCGCAGATGACACGGCCATCATGGGGTGTATCAGAGACGACGAAGAGGAGGAGTACAGGAGCCTGGTGAGGGATTTTGTTGTCTGGTGCCACACGAACAACCTGCAGCTCAACACCTCAAAGACCAAGGAACTGGTCATTGACTTTGGGAGGGACAGACCCAACCCCAGACCAGTTCTGATAGGAGCGGAGGAAGTGGAGGTCGTGCAGACCTATAAATATCTTGGGCTGTGGCTGGACAACAAGCTGGACTGAAAGAGCAACACGGGGCAGCTGTACAAGAAGGTCCAGAGCAGGCTGTACTTCCTGAGGAGGTTAAGATCCTTCAACATCTGCAAGAAGCTCCTGGGGATCTTCTACCAGTCTGTGGTCGCCAGCGTTCTGTCCTAAGCACCTCAAAACCAGACCTCTCCAGGTTGGAGAAGCTGATCAGGCGGGCTGGCTCAGTGGTTGGCACAAGGCTGGACCCTCTGGTGACTGTAGCAGAGAAAAGGACACTAAAAAAACTAACGGTTATCCTGGACAATGCCAGCCACCCTCTGCACATGACCTACAGCAGCCAGAGAAGTATCAATAAAGGATCAATAAAGTTATCTATCTATCTATCTATCTATCTATCTATCTATCTATCTATCTATTCTTGATTTTGTTCTCAACCATCTCCTGAAGGAAACGCACTTTAGCTGCTATATTCTTCGCTGTTCACCAACTTGTGGACTTGAGAACAGGAGAGGCATCAGTTAGAGATGAACAGCGACACACATAAAGTGTTCCGCACATTATTTAATGACAGTCTAAACATGTGACATTCATTTGTTTTCTGTAATCACCTGTCCCGAATCACCAATTAACCTAACAAGCATGTCTTTGGGCTGGAGGAAGCCGGAGTACCTAGAGGAAACCCATGCAGGCACAGTGAGAACATGCAAACTCCACACAGAAAGGCCCCAGTCGGCCGGTGGGTTCAAACCACAGACCTTTTTGTTTAATTCTGCACTCTGCTCTGCCTCCACCAGTTACAAGGAAATGTTGGATTATACACTGTACTTATTTATTTATTTATTTATTTATTACAACTCTCATGGTCCAACAAGACGTTTTACAGAGCGGGTGGGATGGCAACTGGTAGTTACCATTATATCACATCCTGTTTCTGTAGTATCAGATAACTAACTAAAACGAAACCTATCCAAAACATTGACACTTGAACGTGCTTTAACATTATATTAACTACCTAAAATGAGAGAACCATCCTTGAAAAAAAAAAAAAAAAAAAGATTTGACGTCCCAAGTCCCCTCCACTAGAGCTTATGACCTATACCGCAGCCAGACACCAGGGGGAGCTCTACTTACTTACAGTTCCGTCGTCCATCTTTAAGGTTCTTAAGGTTCTTCTTCTAAGGTTCAAACCGTATATACAGTCAATGGTTAAAACCAAACCCAAAACCTTCTTGCCACAGACATATATACCTGTATACGTATATGTCTATGCTTCTTGCTGTGAGGCATCAGTGCTGCTAACCAATGCACCTCAGTGCCGCCCATCATGTGACATGTCAAAGAGCAAATCTGTGACATGAAAGCATCCATGACAGCATGATGGGTTGTTTTGAAGAAACTAGTGTAAAACAGAGTTTCAGTGAAATTCCTGCAAAACTTTTTTTTATAGAGTGAGACACTCCACTCTCCACCCCAAGCTTAGGTGTGTAAAAAAAAAATGAGAAAAATTTGTTAAAATAAATAAACACTTCCAGCAGAGACCAGAGAGGATGACATGACTGTAACACCGACTCTGAGAGTTAAAACTGTTATTTATACTTTCATTCATTCATTCATTGATCTTCCGTACCCGCTTGTTCGTGGGGTCTGCTGGAGTCTATCCCAGCTTTCATCGGGCGAGAGGCGGGGTACACCCTGGACAGGTCACCAGTCTATCGCAGGGCCAACACAGAGAGACAGACAACCATTCACACTCACACGCACACCTACGTCCAATTTAGAATCACCAGTTAACCTAACAAGCATGTCTTGACAGTGGGAGGAAGCCGGAGTACCCGGAGAGAACCCACACGGACACAGTGAGAACATGCAAACTCCACACAGTCGGCGCATGGATTCGAACCCGCTGTGAGGCATCGGTGCTAACCACCTCGCCAGTGTGCCGCCCTATTTATACTTTCATTTTCTGATATTTTAGTCTAACATTGATGGAGTACTACTGCAGTTTTTCTCTACATTTAATTTAATATCCAGATTGTTTAACAAAATAAAATCTTTAACAAACCAACCAATGATAAGATAATTTAATGGTGAACCCAGTTTTAAAACGCTTACGTAACTCCATATCCATTGTGCTGCGTAACACATACTTTTTCTGACGTAATTATATTTTCTTGTTAACTTATTTAAGTATTTTTTAAATTCACCTGTATAAGAATAGTCTTCCACTGCAGTACTGCTTACTTTACTCCAATATTTTAGTACTTCTTCACAACTTTAAAACTACTGAAATTCTAATTCCTCAATATTTTTTAAGTTAATTTCCCAATTCCTCATGACACCTGTGAGAGTTGTGCATTTGATGATTTCTGACAAACAAATTTGAACCAGAGAGCCAGCATCAGTCTGCTCAGCTGGATAGGACACAATATAAAACATTTACATGAGTTTTTAATATTATCTTTAGGATGTTATAAATGTTGCTGGAGTCACAGAAGTAGAATAAATTCAACCCTAATAAAAGTCAGGTTAGTCACTTACTCTTTGGAAATGTGCTTTTATTTGAGTCCAGATTGTAACTCAAGATTACATTCAAAGATGAGTGTCAGATACAGATGACTCATATTCAAAAGCTTTGTCCCGTCAGGTTTAATCATCACTTCGTGCCCTTGGATGTTTCAGAGCTCCAGACTTCTTCAGCTGCCCTGTACACCACCAGTTTGCCGTCATCGGTCAGTTGAAGACGACACATGTTACACTCGGGTTGGTACGAGTTTGTGTGCCACCTGGGATCCCCAGACTTGTTGTAAATGACCAGGTTGCAGTCAGACTGCATGCACAGACGGTCAACATCTGAGTTCCAGGTGTCTGAAGCCCACACAGGCTTCCAGCCATAGATGACAAAGTTAGCATCATCCTGCAGAAAGGAAAAAAGAGATGTGAGTGTTATCAGAACACACATTTCCAAACTCTCATTTCTTTTCTTTTGCACATGTTTCATTCATCCTGATCAATGTCTTGAGCTACTCACCTGGAAAATAGCCTTCCACTGGCCGTTGTTGGACATCAGGTAGTCTCCTCTACGGAGCTCATCATTTCTAGACAAGTAGTTTTTGCTCATGATTCTGCAACAAACAACAAAGGTCATGTGTGTTGTAGTTTGTGCTCATACTGGTTACTTTTCTTCCTACATCAGTTTGAACCCACAATAAGCTTGACACAAACTTCTGTTCATTTGTACTGATGTAACAGAAAGCTCCAATGAAGCTGCTATAAACTCACATGCAATCACTAAAGCATGAATCCATCAGTAGAAATGTAGAGAGTACTTACAGGCTTGAATGTCTCACCCAAGTCAGACAGCAGCAAAGGCAAAGATGTGAAGTACAAGAGGTGAATCTCAGCATTTTATATAGATGAACTGGGGGGAGTGACTCATCTCTGTTTAATACAAAAAGTTGGTTCTTGTTTTGCAGGAATTTATTTTACAAACCCACTAGTCACAATGAATGATGTTGAATGATGAAATACAGAGGAGAAAATACAGTAAACTGTATAACCTGATCTGTTGTTTTAATGCCTCAAGGTCCGGGCAAATAAGACATAATTACCACACACTATCACCAGGCCATTGTGAGATTAGAGAAGCACAATCACTGCCTTAACTAACCCATAACTTTGTCATCTATGGTTGAAAGCCTGTGTGGGCTTCAAACATTTGTGCATCAGATGCTTTACGTCTGTTCCTGCAGAACAACTGCGGCCTAGTGACATATAGAGCCAACTTTATCAAATGCAGCTGTGCTGCCAAATGCATATGTGCTGCCTTCAACTGATCAATGACCGCAAACTGGATTTGTTTAAAGACAATGATGATCTGGAGCGCTGCTGAGTGACACATCTCTGTTTACTACAAAACGTTTTCTTGTTTTGCAGGAAGTTATTTTACAAACCCACTAAAGCGGGTCAAAGTCAGAAACAGAAGAAATTCTAAGGAACCTTTGCATTGGAAGGGAGTGGTTGTGATGACTGTGTGTGTGCATTCAACACAATAATCTGCCAACAGTTTTCTAACTGGATCCAGCAACATTTACATTAGCAACCTCTACAACACACTAAAATCCAAGTCAAAACAGAAATCAGTGTGACAGCTAAGGCCAGCTGTCATAGATCAGGCGTAGGTTTAAAAAAATATGAATTAGTTGAGTTTCTGATGAGCTTTTTTTCCAGTAATTATCTCTGAATTTCAGCCAAAAGCTTCTTTGTTCTTCTACAGTGCAGGTTGTTTTCGTGAATGTATACATATACATACAAATTAATTTGTCAAATAGTATTTAGGCCTAGAGAGGAGACATTGCCTTCCTCAGATATGACAAACTAGTCATTCACCCTCGCAGCAGCACTCCAAAGCCGTCTATAGACACTTAATGGCATGACTGATTTGAGTTTTATCTCAGATCTCTCTCATTTACTCTATGGCAGAAGCTCTTACAAAAAAACACAAATTACCGAATAAAGGACTAAAAATCGCACACGTAAACATAAATAGCATTAGGAACAAAGTACATGAAGTAAATGAAATTCTCTATAATGATAATATATAAATATACTTGCAATATCGGAAACACATTTAGACTCCACATTTGAAGACAATGCTTTAAACATCAAGGGATACAACATATACAGAAGAGACAGAAATGCATTTGGTGGTGGGGTTGCACTTTATGTTCAAGAAAGCATACCTACTAAAATCAGAGAAGACCTGATGAACTTTGAAATCGAAGTACTTTGGCTGCAAATACATCTGCCTCATCTGAAACCGATTTTGGTGGGCTGCTGTTACAGACCGCCAAGTGCCAACAGTAGGTACTTAGATCAAATATGCCAGATGGTAGACTGCATTAGTGTTATGGGGCAAGAAATATATCTAACAGGTGACTTTAATATAGACTGGCTCTCGCATAACTGTTCACAAAAAAACAAACTGTTAACTACTACTTCTGCCTGTGGTCTTCAACAGCTTATAAATATACCTACTAGAACATGTCTGAGAGGGCGGGGTATCAAGAGCTCAACATGTATTGACCATATATTCACAAATGCTCCTAAACATTGTCTCACAACTTTTTCATTGCCTATCGGTTGTAGTGATCATAACATGGTGGTGGTGGTAAGGAAGGCAAAAATTCCAAAAACGGGACCCAAAATAATTCTTAAAAGATCATACAAATGGTTTAAATTTGAGTGCTTTAAGGAGGAGGTAAAGAATCTAAGTTGGGAGGAAATTCTACAAGAATGTAACCCAAACAAAGCTCTGAACAAATTTGATGAAATTCTGATGCCGGTAATAAACAGGCACGCTCCTCTCAGGAAATTCACAGTCAGAAACACACGTACACCATGGTTAGATCACGAAACCAGAGAGCAAATGAAACACAGAGATCAAGCAAAGAAAACTGCAATACTAACAGGATATGAGTCAGACTGGATAATATATCGTAAGTTAAGAAATTGTGTGACAAAGTTAAATAGAATAAAAAAGAAATTGTACTATGAAAATAGGATTGTTGATATAAAAAATGATAACAAAAAAGTATGGAAAACACTGAATGAATTAATGGGGAAAAACCCTCAAACACCATCATTCTTAGAGGTGGACGGCAACTTCCTCACTAGACCATCTGACATTGCTAACTATCTTAATAAATATTTCATAAATAAAATTGATCAATTAAATAATAATATGCCGCCTATTGATATAAATAACATATCCAATCTATTAATAAAAGATAACATTATGAAGGATAAACAATGTTCATTTAAGTTTGATAAAATAGGTATTAAGACAGTAGAAGATATGTTACGAACTTGTAAGAATAAACCACCAGGCATTGATAATCTTGATAGTAAGCTACTAAAGCTGGTCGCGGAGGAAATTGCACCTCCTATCTGTCACATTATAAATATGAGTTTTGCCAACTGTCAGTCTCCACTACAATGGAAGCGTGCCAAGATAATTCCATTACCAAAAAATAAGAAACTGCAATTTTCAGGAGCCAACAGTCGTCCAATTAGCCTTTTACCTGTATTAAGTAAAATTATGGAAAGTGTAATGTTTGAACAAATGACGAACTACTTATCTTTGAATGATTTACTTACAGATTTTCAACATGCATATCGTAAGGGTCACTCCACAACATCAGCTCTAACTCAAATGACAGATGACTGGCTTAGGGAAATAGATAAAAAGAAACTAGTTGGTGTGGTTACGCTTGATTTCTCAGCTGCTTTCGACCTAATTGACCACAATTTACTGTTGGAAAAACTTGAATGTTATGGGTTTGAGGTGTCCTCTTTGTCCTTCCTAATGAGTTATCTAACTGACAGAACACAGACAGTTTTCTTTAATGGGTGTTTTTCTGAAGAGAATGTTGTGTCATGTGGAGTACCACAGGGGAGTTGTTTGGGACCGTTATTGTACATTATTTACACCAATGACTTACCACTTGTTCTGAGAAATGCAAACATAGGAATGTATGCTGATGACTCAACCATATATGCCTCTGCACTATCCAACGGGGAGCTAAATGCGGTTTTGAAAGAAAAGTTAAAAGCAGTTGTGGAGTGGGTTAACTGCAACAAACTTGCTTTGAATATATCCAAAACTAACTGTATGATAATGGGCTCGCACCACAACATTAGTAAAAATCCTCAGTTAAATCTGAAAATCAAAGAAGTACGTATCAATCAGGTTCAGGAGACCAAGCTGCTGGGAGTTGTCATTGATGACAAACTTACATGGAAAACACATATAAACAAGGTTGTTAATAAAATGGGAAGTAGCATCTCTGTTATAAGAAGATGCAAAGCATATTTATCACCAAAATCAACTAAACTGATAATACAAGCTCTAATTCTGTCAAATCTTGACTACTGCTCAGTGGTCTGGTCAAACGCCACAGCAGACACAATTAATAAACTTCAAAAAGTGCAAAACAGAGCAATTCGCATTGTCCTGGGTTGTGATCTTAGAACTAATGTATTTAAAATGCATAGAAATCTTGGTTGGTTGATGGTTGGTGATAGACTGTTTTATTCATTACTGATATTTGTAAGAAATGTACTTATAACAAAAACCCCACAAGTTCTACACAAAAAACTACAGTATAGTTCAGACAATCATAGTTATACAACAAGACATGCGGCCAGTGGAAAGTTTTCACTCCCAAAAATAAAGACGAACTACAGTAAAAGAACAGTAATATACAGAGCTATGTATGCTTGGAACCTACTCCCCAAACAATTTGGACAAACCACTAGCACAAGAGAATTTAAATTGTTAGTGAAAAAACATATTTTAAATGGATACACACAGAATCCTAACCATGAATAAAGTAAGATGGTTAAAATATATAAAATATCTGAAAATAAATGGATGTTAGATATATATGATATTGAGTGAAATCATAATGGAATGATGTGGAATGCATGAATTGCTTAAGAGTTTGAAGGATTGTTGTAAATAAGTGTCACCTCTTTTATTTTTCTGTAATAATTTATATATATACACATACATATTTTGTATTTGTTTGTTTGTCTGTCTGTTTTTGTTTTTGTTTTGTTTTTGTTTTCTTTTAAATTTTATTTATTTATTTTTTTTCTTCTTGTATTGTATTAGTATGTCCGGACCCCAGGAAGAATAGCTGCAGTTCTGCTGCAGCTAATGGGGATCCAAATAAACAATAAATTACTGTATAGATATGCTACTTGAGTTTTTCATTACTTCAACACAAACATTTTTTTCAATTGTAGATACAAAAACATGATAGGATCACAATACAAAATATATTGCTTAGAATTAAAGCAGTGGTTTCTTTATAAAGTGTCTTATTTCATCATGGCACAAATTACGCTACAGAAATTTGCAAGACGTTCTCCCTGTGTCTGCATGGGTTCTCTCTGGGTAGGCCCTACTCCAGCTTCCTCCCACTGTCCAAGGGTGTATGTATAATATTGGACAGAAATTCTGGCAGTAGAAAAGAAGCCTAAAAAGTGAGTTTTAGTTTTTATACGGGTAATTTTAGAGTGAAATGAAAGTTACCCTGTTGAACAGAGATTTGTCAATAGAGGGTGCTCTAAGCCTCACATCAGTAGCTGACGCTAGTTGAGCGTGAAGAAGTCTGTACATGCTGAGTGAGTCTATACGCTATGTTATGACCCAGGGTCATAATTTAGTATTTCTGTTGGTCGTGATGTGTAATTGTTCTGTGCTGTTGTTCTTCCCTGCCTGAGGGTGGTGGTGCTACCACTCTTGGTGTCTCTCCAGGTGCTGGCTGATTGGACGAATGGACGGATGGACCAGCTATAAATGGCCGCCGCTTGAGACCTTCTTTCTCTCTCTCTTGGCCCTACTCCCAGCTGCACCAGGCTATATTGTACTCTATCCTGTGAATTTGTATTGTTGTATTGATTGTTAGTTTAGCAGTCCAGGTAGTAGTAGGGGTGAGTAGCTCTTTTTGTTTGTCTCCGTTTTCTCTTGTTTATTTTATAGGGAGTCAGGTTAGAAACCTGTATTTTGTTTTCTTTGTTTTCCTGGTTAGGTAAGTTAGCTTTGGGTCAGATTGTTTTGTTTGTTGTTTTGGGCCATGCTCACCCTGAAGCTTCATACTACCATCATTTGTAAATAAATGAACTTTTGTTGGACTGCAGCTCTGTAGTAATCTTCGTCCTTGGGAGTGGGGAAAAGAGGGGAGCATTTATACCTTTTTCTTGTTGCGTTTGGTTCCCCTAGGCCGGACGTAACATTTAATGGGGGCTCGTCATACTTTTTCTGTGTCATTGTGTTGGGGGAATTTGTTTCTCTGCTTCTGCTTGTCTGTTTGGCAGTTTTTTCTGTGGTGGTGGCAGAAGTAAAATGGAGTTCAAATTAGCAGAGTTTGTGGCCAATCCGACTGAAGAAGTATTAAAAAAGTGTAAAAAGGCTGATTTGTGCCTTATCGCCAGTTCATTTAATGTGCATGTGTTATCTAGCGCAAAGAAAGAAGAGATCTATGCGAAGTTGAGTGAAAGGGGATGGGTTGGAGTTGAGCCAGCTCCCACGGTTGGAGTTGAGCTGGGTGATCTGGCTGGTGTTCCTGCCGCACTCCCAACCTCCCAGTCCCAAACTGGCATGAATGCCGAGGAGCTGAGGCTCACCCTCCGTATAAAGGAGGTGGAGGTGAGACAACGGGAGTTGGAGGTGGAAACCATGCACCTGAAACTAAAGGCTCTGGAGTTAGAGCGGGGAGCCGCTGTAACTGCCAGTCCTTTATCCATGGAGACCTCCACACCCAGTCCTCATGATGGCTTTGATGTAAGCAGGCACATTGCGCTAGTTCCTCCATTCAGGGAGTCTGAAGTGGATATATATTTTAGTGCATTTGAGCGCATCGCCGCTACTCTACATTGGCCAAAGAGTGTGTGGCCTCTTCTACTCCAGTGTAAGTTAGTTGGGAAAGCACAGGAAGTGTGCAATTCTGTCCATTGAAGACAGTTTAAATTATGACACCGTGAAAGCCACTGTCCTTAGAGCCTACGAATTAGTGCCTGAGGCTTACAGACAAAAGTTTCGAAATTGTGGAAAAACTGCCAATCAGACATATGTTGAGTTTGCAAGGGAGAAGAGCACTCTGTTTGACAAATGGTGCCAGGCCAGTAAGGTAGCAACTTTTGATCACTTGAGAGAACTCATTTTGTTAGAGGAATTTAAAAACCGACTTCCAGAGAAAATTGTCATTTATCTGAATGAGCAAAAAGTCACCTGTTTCACTGATGCCGCTGTACTTGCTGATGAGTTTTTGTTAACGCACAAAAGTGTTTTCTCTTCCCCAGTGTGCCGTGATCCAGTCTCCATTGGCCGGAGCCCTAGATCACCCAAAAACCCCCGTCGTAACCCCACTGCTGCTACTGGTGACATTGAGAAACGAGAGTGTTTCTATTGCCATGAACAGGGTCACCTCATTGCCGTCTGTCCCACTCTTAAGAAAAAAGCACAATCTAAGAATGTCAAAACACCGTCCCCAATCGGTTTCATACACACTAAACCACAACGCCACCAAAGTGTAGATGTGGTAGATGAAATTGATAAGGATTTCAAACCATTTGTTACACAAGGTTCTGTTTCTCTTGAGGGTATGGATAAGCCAGTTCCAATCACTATCCTAAGGGATACCGGTGCGAAACAATCTCTCATGTGTGAACGTGTTCTCCCGTTTTCAGCTCAGTCTTACTGTGGTTCTGACATTATAGCATGGGGGGTTAAGCTAAGTGCTGTACGTGCCCCATTGCATTTCATTCAGTTAACCTCTAGGATTGTGTCAGGCAAATTCAAAATTGCTGTGAGACCCCAGTTGCCAATAGCTGGTATTGATTTGATCCTCGGAAACGATTTGGCCGGTGGAAAAGTTTTCCCGTCTCCTGAGGTCATTGAAACCCCAATTGCAGATTTGTGTGTTTCTGATTCTGTTGCGCCTGGTTTACCTCCTTTGTTTCCTGTGTGTGCTGTAACCCGTGCTCAGGCCCGGAAACTTGAAGATTTGGTGGATCTTAGTGACTCTTTCATGACTACCTCTGATCCCACAGATTCTCTCTCAGATGTTAAAGAGAATGTTGTTGTGGAGCTTCAGCCTGATGTTAAATCTCTGACACTTTCAGTAGACAGAGATCAGTTGGTTAAGGCACAGAAAACTGATCCCACTCTGTCTCCTTGTTTTTCTCTTCATACAGATCCAAAATGTAATGCGTCTGGGTCCTACCTGATAGACGATGGAGTTCTGATGCGCCGTTGGTCCCCTCATTCTGGTCTAGCACATGACTCTGTGACTCAAGTTGTAGTGCCACAGCAGTTTCGTTTCCAGGTGCTAGGTTTGGCTCATGACCATAGCATGTCTGGTCATCTAGGTATTAGAAAAACCTACAGCCGTATCCTCCGTTATTTCTTTTGGCCTGGACTTAAGTCAGATGTGGCGAAATTTTGCCGTTCATGCCACACCTGCCAGGTCGCAGGTAAACCAAATCAAGTGATCCCAGTAGCTCCATTAAAGCCAATCCCTGCCGTTGGAGAGCCATTTGAACACGTTATTGTAGACTGTGTGGGTCCTCTGCCAAAAACCAAGTCTGGAAATCAGTACATTCTCACTGTGATGTGTGCTGCGACTCGTTACCCTGAGGCTGTCCCGTTGCGTTCATTAAAAGCTCGTGCCATCGTAAAAGCGCTTGTCAAGTTTTTCTCTACATTTGGACTTCCAAGGCGCATTCAAAGTGACCAAGGTTCAAATTTTATGTCCAAAATCTTTGCCCAGGTCATGTCGGAGCTAAATGTGAACCACCACACTTCCAGCACTTATCATCCCGAGAGTCAGGGTGCATTGGAGAGATTTCACCAAACTCTAAAAAGTATGCTTCGCAAATATTGTACCGAGACAAATCGTGAGTGGGATGAGGGATTGCCTTTGTTGTTGTTTGCTGTGAGGGAAACCTTACAGGAGTCATTAGGTTTCAGTCCAGCCGATCTGGTATTTGGCCACACTGTTCGCGGCCCTCTACGCCTGTTGCGAGAGAAGTTTCTCTCAAACAAAACTAGTTTGGGTGAAAACATTCTGGACTACGTTAGCTCTTTTAGGGAGAGACTGCATCACGCTTGCAATTTGGCCCGTGATTCACTCTCCACTGCTCAGTCAAAAATGAAAACAAATTTTGACAAAGTCTGTTGCGCGGACCTTCACGCCTGGTGATCGCGTACTAGTTCTCTTACCTCTTGTTGGTTGTAGTCTACAGGCAAAGTTTTGTGGTCCATATGTGGTTGACCGTAAGATCAGCGAGACTGACTATGTAATCCACACTCCCGATCGCAGGAAGAAAACTCGTGTGTGTCACATTAACATGCTGAAGACATATGTTGACCGTGAGAAGAATGCTCCATCTCTCATAGTTGCACCTGTTGCCACAGTGTCTGTTGCACAGTCCCCATATGATCCCAGTGATGATGGCCTGAATGACAGAAGCAGTTCCTTTTCATGTGCGCGCCTCAGAAATTCAGAAATTCTGTCCAATCTAGATGCCCATTTGGCGCACCTGTCTGACTCTGCCAGGTCTGATATTGGCAAGCTTGTACAAAGTTATCCAACCCTCTTCGGCGACATTCCCACCCAAACTAATGTATTATGTCATGATATTGATGTGGGTGATCACCCCCCGATAAAACAGCACGCTTACAGAGTGCATCCGACAAAACGTGCCATAATGCAACAGGAAGCAAGATATCTTGTTGAAAATGGTTTTGCTGTGCCGAGTACTAGCCCATGGAGCGCTCCTTCGCTCCTTGTTCCGAAATCTGACCAGACTCCACGTTTCTGTAATGATTATCGCAAGGTAAATGCCATTACTAAACCAGACTCTTTTCCGCTTCCTCGTATGGATGACTGTGTTGATCGGGTGGGTTCGGCCAAATATGTCACAAAACTGGATCTCCTAAAAGGATATTGGCAGGTTCCCCTGACACCACGCGCCTCTGAGATAAGTGCATTCGTCACTCCAGACCATTTTTTACAGTATACGGTCATGCCATTCGGTCTAAGAAACGCCCCAGCCACTTTCCAGAGGCTCATGAGCACAGTTCTTCGTGGGGTGAGTAACTGTGAAGTTTACTTGGATGATATTGTGGCTTATTCCTCCAACTGGGCTGAACATATGAAAACCCTCTCTGAGATTTTTGAACGTCTGTGTAAGGCTTCCCTAACCCTCAATCTGGCCAAATGTGAGTTTGGGAAGGCTGTTGTGACCTATTTAGGTAAGATGGTGGGACAAGGTCGTGTCTGTCCCGTGACTGCTAAGGTGCAGGCCATCATAGATTTCCCAGCTCCCCAAACGCGCCGTGAGCTCCGCCGTTTTCTGGGGATGGCTGGGTATTATCGTGGTTTTTGTAAGAACTTTTCCGACGTAGTGGCTTCACTGACGAGCTTAGCAAGTCCAAAAATCCCTTTCCAGTGGTCAGAGAAGTGTCAATTTGCTTTTGAGGCCGCTAAAGCTCTTCTTTGTAGTGCGCCTGTACTCGCTGCCCCTGATTTTGTTCGTCCCTTTAAGCTGGAAGTGGATGCCAGTGCGCTTGGTGTAGGTGCGGTGCTTCTTCAGGAAGATGAGCGTGGCATTGACCATCCAGTCTGCTACTTTTCCAAGAAGCTCAAAAAGCACCAGCTACATTACAGCACCATTGGAAAAAGAGGCTTTGGCCTTGCTACTGGCGTTGCAACACTTCGAGGTATACATTGGTTCTAACCCTGAGCCGACCATCGTTTTCTCTGATCACAATCCGCTTGTGTTCCTAACTCGGATGCAGAATAGTAATCAGCGCCTCATGCGCTGGTCCTTACTGCTTCAGGATTTTAATGTTGACATTCGCTACAAAAAGGGCTTAGACAATGTGATGGCCGATGCGCTGTCTAGGTCTTAGTGTATCAAAAATTTCCTGTGGAGGAAATGTTTTTTCTTAGGTGGGGGGGTGTTATGACCCAGGGTCATAATTTAGTATTTCTGTTGGTCGTGATGTGTAATTGTTCTGTGCTGTTGTTCCTCCCTGCCTGAGGGTGGTGGTGCTACCACTCTTGGTGTCTCTCCAGGTGCTGGCTGATTGGACGAATGGACGGATGGACCAGCTATAAATGGCCGCCGCTTGAGACCTTCTTTCTCTCTCTCTTGGCCCTACTCCCAGCTGCACCAGGCTATATTGTACTCTATCCTGTGAATTTGTATTGTTGTATTGATTGTTAGTTTAGCAGTCCAGGTAGTAGTAGGGGTGAGTAGCTCTTTTTGTTTGTCTCCGTTTTCTCTTGTTTATTTTATAGGGAGTCAGGTTAGAAACCTGTATTTTGTTTTCTTTGTTTTCCTGGGGGGTATTCCATCAACGTAGCTAAGAATTGCCAGATTTAGGTGTAAGCTTGAAGCTTGACTAAGCTCCACTTCTCAATCTATCTCCAAGTCGTTCCATCAAGTGAAATCAGCTGGCTCCACCTGACGCTTAGTCAAGCCCCACCTGTTAAGTCTCAACTTGTGCACGCCCACAGGAAAAATAAAAAGCCCATTATAGTCGAGTGCCGAAAAGCAAGGGAAAGCGTGCAGAAATATTCTCTGCAGCGGAGCAAACCCGCCTCATGGAGGTATATGAGGATTACAGCCACATAATCCGAAAGAAGGGCAATACCGCGGCAAAATAAAGCGAGGGATGTGGCGTGGCAGAATATTGCCGACAGGCTGAATGCGTAAGTGACAAAGAAAATTAAGTATTTCAGCATCATGTTACATAAATCCCCCATCAAAGGGACAAAATATATGTAGACAATAATCTACCAATTGATTTCTTGATGTTTTTTGTTTTAAACTAATCAATTATGTGGACCTATTAATGCAACCAAATCCCTAAAATTAAAAGGAAAATCCCCAAAGAACAAAAAGACAGCCCTAATAAGTAACATTCATATGAACATAATTAAAATAGCATTATTGTTTCACTGCAATTTATGTGAAATTTTCCATATTTTATCATTTGGCAGCCCTAGTAGTAATGTTAGAAAGTGATATTCATCACATTTATCAACTGATTGTTATGCAAATCGATGGGATAGCTTTAATTTATTTCCTACATGGCCAATTGCTCTGTTTAATTGTATAGAATTTATATCATTTTCATTTAAGCCTGTCATTTTTACATGCTGTATTTGTGCTACTTCTGTATTTTGTCCCAGATGCTATATGTTGAAATGTTGTATTTTCATTTTATTTTATGTAAAGCACTTTGAATCACCTTGTGCTAAAATGTGCTATATAAAGTTGCCTTGCCTACATTTTTGATAATGATAGGCTACATTTAATCAAAGTATTTTACAAGACTGTCACAAATAGAATGTCTCCTTGATCTGCTGTGGGTCATGATGGCCAGGGAAGGTGATGTAGATATTAAGGAACTGCTTCAGGGCCAGGTAGACTGCTCTTACCTGTAATGTGTTTGCTCTGTGTCATGTTTAATGTATAAATATGAACGATAACTATGGAAATTACTTTATTCAAATAAATATATTACTTCATTGCCATCTGTCTCTGTTTCCAATTAGTCATGGCCTATGACATCATGGACACCCCCATGTGATCATCTCAACTCCTTTGCATAATATGTGGCGATGCTGGAAATAATCACAAATGAATAGAGGACATATAATTGTTACCCCTCTGCAAACAGTTGCCTTGCTTAACTTCTCAGCATCACCAACACTGTAGAGAAATGTACCACTGGCAAAGAACCGCAGTGCAATACAGACTGCACAGTGGTCAGAGACTGGCTGCGGTGAGTGACCCTCATAATGTGTGGTTCAAGCAAACTGCATAAATACACAATGCTTTGCCTGCTGAACCGGTACCTCTCCCACAGGTACGCATCTGTGTGGGTCAACGGGTTGGTCCTGTCCTGGAAGACCCTTGGTGCTGGTGGTGGTTTTACACATTTACATCTAATTGTGGTTTGGTGTACATATTCAATCTTTTATTTTCAATGCCTCAATTTCCTTTTTTTATATTTTTTGGCTAATTAGTTTAATTTTATTAATTAATTTATTTGTGTCTTATTTTTTATTATATTTTATTTTCGTGATAATGTTCTTTAATGTACTTATAGATAATATATATATAATTATTAGTATAAATAATTTCTTTAATACATTTTATTATATATTTTATGTTTTACATATTATTTTATCATTCCATGACAGTTGTGTGTCTCTGTTTCTGTCTATTGGACATTCTTTGATCATAGATGGTGCTAAGCTTCACTTTTAGCCTGCTACAGACCAGGGCCCGTATTCCTAAAGATTCTAAGAATCCTCTAAGAGAGCTCCTATCTTAGCCTAAAAATTCCTAGCTAGGAGTCTTAGCTTAGGAGTGATTCCAGAAAATTCTTAGAGAACTCTTAGCAAGGAATGGACAGAAACTCTTATCTTAGTGAGGAGGTGTGGTTGACCCCGTTGCTAGGTATGAGTCATCATTTCAAGAGGTGTGATTGGTTGATCCTAAAAGCTAGATAAAAATACACTTTTGGTAATAATTGGCCTAGAATAGACGTCAAATTAATAGACTTAATAACAGAATCTAATCTCTATGAAGACTGTATAATTATAAATAATACTTTACATACAAATAAATAAATAGTACGCTATACTTTAAAAAGTATCCTATAAAATGTGTGATTAAACTCAGGCCACTACCACAGTATTCACATGCTGATAGTTCTATTTATTTGCTTTCATTCATTTACCACACTGGTAACATTTTGCACTTCACCTATTTGGTATTAACAAGAGTAAAACTGCTCAGCTTTCATCAGTTTCTGTGATTGCTAACCGGCCTAGAAGAAGCAGTGATGGTTGATGTTCAAATCTTCCAAAAACCGAACAGCAGTGGAGAAGAAATGAAGCAGGAAACCCAACTGGACAGAGGAACTGTGTTTGCTTCTGGATCAACTGGTCAATGAGAATAAAAGTGTTTAGAGACGTAGATTTGGCTCCAAGTCATCACTGCTGCATTGTTGCATTGTTGCATTTTTCCTGTTGCTAAATACTTCAGTGTTGTGATGACTTTCATTTCAGGTGATACAGTAGGCTAGTCCCTCGCTATAACGCGGTTCACCTTTCGCGGCCTCGCGGATTTTTTTTAGTGCAATTTTGCATGCTTTTTTTTTTTTTTTACAGCGCACTGTTTTCTGCGTCCTGATTGGCTAAGGGAGAGGCTGCGTGTCGTCTTCTGCGTCCTGATTGGCTAAGGGACTGTAGACCATTGTCAATCAATCTCCGTACGGTGTCTACAGAATTGTTGCAAATTTACATATACAGTACCTTTGATCGCTGGCAGTGTGACTGAAGTGCGGTATGTTTGCAAGTTATTGAGAAAAGTGTATAAAGTGTGTAGTGAGGGGTTTTGCAACCTTAAAACATTTATAATCATTGTAAAAAATAAAGCTGACTACTTCGCGGATTTCGCCTATTGCGGGTTATTTTTAGAACGTAACTCCCGCGATTGTATTGCGATTGTAACAAGCTTGATTGTCATTCAGTGTTTGGAGAATATCTCTCCTGTCTCTTCTTTCAGCCATTTTCTCCTCTGCTTAAGAAATTCCTAAGCCTCCTAAAAGTCCTCCTCCCTGCTCTTAGCAGATCTCACCTTAGGAGCACTCTTAAGAGCTAAGATTCTTTAGGAATAGCTTTTATCTTTACTAGGAGCTACTCCTAACTTTAGGAGGGAAACGTCATGATTCTAAGAATTTTCTTAGAATTTGGCCACTAGGAGCAACTCTTAGCGCTAAGAATCTTTAGGAATACGGGCCCAGGTTTGCCCGGCAGGATAAGTTACCATGGTTACTTGGCTGGCATTCACATTAGCCACCTTGGTGGAACAGGGCTGAGGCTCAGATTGATGGAACGGAAACCTGAGCCACAGTTCTGGCTTAGCCATGGTTGAGGCTTAGCCGGAGTCATAGTTTCCATGGTTACTGAGTTGGGGCTAATCTCAGCCTCTTTGATGGAACCGAACTCTCACTCATATTAGCCAGACTTGGCCATTTAAGCTTGACTTTGCCTTTAGCCTGCTTGATGGAATACCCCCCTGGTTAGGTAAGTTAGCTTTGGGTCAGATTGTTTTGTTTGTTGTTTTGGGCCATGCTCACCCTGAAGCTTCATACTACCATCATTTGTAAATAAATGAACTTTTGTTGGACTGCAGCTCTGTAGTAATCTTCGTCCTTGGGAGTGGGGAAAAGAGGGGAGCATTTATACCTTTTTCTTGTTGCGTTTGGTTCCCCTAGGCCGGACGTAACACTACGGAGAACGCCCTTAATGCTGACACTGCCTGTTTAATGTTTTCCACAGGTAAGCAGTAGAATGTCTCTGTAGAGCAGGGGTCACCAACATTTTTGAAACTGAGAGCTACTTCAAGGGTACCGAGTAATTAGGGCTACCTTTGATACAAACTGAATAACATAGTCGCACAGTTCACCTTTAATAATGAGAACAGTAATAATAACTACATCACAAAGGGGTCCATGCCGCGGTCGTCCCCGAGTGGGACGCAGACGCATGAGTCACCAGTAGCGCCTCCTATAGATCGTATTGCACGAAACTTGGTGGGCTTGTAAGGAGTCATCCACAGATTATTATAGGCAAATTTCATGAAGTAAGCTATTGCTCCCTAGAGACCAAGGGTCACAAAAGTAGGGGTGCTTGTACAGAGTCATATTATTATCAATGATCTGAAGTTTGATTAAGTTTGGGTGTATACTTCACAAAATACTAGCTTTTGAGTTATACTGCGCCACACCGTAATCAATAACCCTGCTAAAATTATTTTGAGAACTTTTCATCATCTTTGCCCATAAATGATACATGCCAAGTTTGGTGAGAATTGGATGAACGGGCTAGGAGGAGTTGATTTTGCTATGAGGTGCAATTTTTCAAAATGGCGGCAAAAAAATGGCAGGTGGAAATGGGCGTGGCCTAGTCCATTAGAACCAGGGATATCTAAGGAATATGAGGGAGAGCACTGCCTGTTTTCCCCAGAAGATAAATATGTACACAAGAGTGAACAACGCCTCATTGTTAAAGGTGTATCACTACAGTCACAGAAGTAGAATAAATTCAATACGAATAAAAGTTAGGTTAGTCATTTATTCATTGGAAATGTGCTTTTGTTTGAGTCCAGATTGTAACTCAAGATTACATTCAAAGATGACTGTCAGATACAGATGACAGGTGAGATATTCAAAAGCTTTGTCCCGTCCCCCATGCGGTTGGGTGTTTCTCCAGACTTCTTCAGCTTCAGATTTTTTTTTCCAGTTTTAAATATGTTAAACATATTTAAAATGGCAGTTTTATCATATCTGGTTAAGTGCGCAGTCCTATGTGGCCCTCTGGTAGTGTCGATGAAAAATTGCGGCCCCCTCCATCATTTAGGTTGCCCATCCCTGCTCTAAAATTACCCATATAAAAACTAAAACTCACTTTTTAGGCTTCTTTTCTAATGCCAGAATTTCTGTCCAACATTATACATACACCCTGGACAGGTCACCAGTCTATCACAGGACTAACACAGAGAGACAGACAACCACTCACACCTACGGCCAATTTTAGAATCACCAATTAACCTAACAAGCATGTCTTTGGACGGTGGGAGGAAGCTGGAGTACCCACAGAGAACCCACGCAGACACAGGGAGAATGTCTTGCAAATTTCTGTAGTGTAATTTGTGCCATGATGAAACAAGAAATTTTGTAAAGAAACTGCTGCTTTAATTCTAAACAATATATTTTGTATTGTGATCCTGTCATGTTTTTGTATCTACAATTGAAAAAAATGTTTGTGTTGAAGTAATGAAAAACTCAAATAGCATAACTATACAGTAATAAATACTAAGTTACATTTGACAAATTAATTTGTATGTATATGTGTACACTCACGAAAACAACCTGCACTGTAGAAGAACAAAGAAACTATTGGCTGAAATTCAGAGATGGCCTTAGCTGTCACACTGATTTCTGTTTTGACTTGGATTTTAGTGTGTTGTAGAGGTTGCTAATGTAAATGTTGCTGGATCCGGTTAGAAAACTGTTGGCAGATTATTGTGTTGAATGCACACACACGGTCGTCACAACCACTCCCTCCCAGTGCAAAGCTTCCTTAGAATTTCTTCTGTTTCTGACACTGACCCGCTTTAGTGGGTTTGTAAAATAACTTCCTGCGAAACAAGATAACGTAGTTTTTGTATTAAACAGAAATGAGACACTCCCCTCTCTCCTCCCAGTTCAGCCATATAAAATGCTGAGTTTCACCTCTTGTACTTCACATCTTTGCCTTTGCTGCTGTCTGACTGGGGTGAGACATTCAAGCCTGTAAGTACTCTCTACATTTCTACTGATGGATTCATGCTTTAGTGATTTCATGTGAGTTTAAAGCAGCTTCATTGGAGTTTTCTGTTACATCTGTACAAACGAACGGAAGTTTGTGTCAAACTTATTGTTGGTTCAAACTGATGTAGGAAGAAAAATAACCAGTATGAGCACAAACTACAACACACATGACCTTTGTTGTTTGTTGCAGAATCATGAGCAAGAACTACATGTCTAGAAATGATGAGCTCCATAGAGGAGACTACCTGATGTCCAACAATGGCCAGTGGAAGGCTGTTTTCCAGGTGAGTAGCTCAAGACCTTGATCAGGATGAATGAAACATGTGCAAAAGAAAAGAAATGAGAGTTTGGAAATGTGTGTTCTGATAACACATCTCTTTTTTTCTTTCTGCAGGATGATTGTAACTTTGTCATCTATGGCTGGAAGCCTGTGTGGGCTTCAGACACATCAGGATCAGATGCTGACCGTCTGTGCATGCAGTCCGACTGCAACCTGGTCATGTACGACAAGTCTGGGGTTGCCAAGTGGGACACAAAAACCTACGGTCCTGAGTGTAACATGTGTCGTCTTCAACTGACCGATGACGGCAAACTGGTGGTGTACAGGGATGGTAAAGAGATCTGGAGATCACCCAACCGCATGAAGTGATGGTTTACCCTGACAGGACAAAGCTTTTGAATATCTCATCTGTCATCTGTATCTGACAGTCATCTTTGAATGTAATCTTGAGTTACAATCTGGACCCAAATAAAAGCACATTTCCAGTAAATACATGACTAACCTAACTTTTATTCGTGTTGAATTTATTCGACTTCTGTGACTCTAAAACTAAAACTCACTTTTTAGGCTTCTTTTCTAATGTCAGAATTTCTTTCCAACATTATACATCTTCTGTAACCACATGTCCTGTGAAGGGTCACGGGGGTACTAGAGGCTATCCCAGCTGTCTTTGGGTGAGAAGCGGGGTACACCCTGGACAGGTCAACAGTCTCTCACAGGGCAAACACAGAGAGACAGACAACCACTCACACCTATGGCCAATTTTAGAATCACCAGTTAACCTAACAAGCATGTCTTTGGACGGTGGGAGGAAGCTGGAGTACCCAGAGAGAACCCACGCAGACACAGGGGAAGAAATCACTGCTTTAATTCTAAACAATATATTTTGTATTGTGATCCTGTCATGGTTTTGTATCTACCATTGAACAAAATGTTTGTGTTGAAGTAATGAAAAACTCTCAAATAGCATAACTATACAGTAATAAATACTAAGTTACATTTGACAAATTAATTTGTATGTATATGTATACATTCACGAAAACAACCTGCACTGTAGAAGAACAAAGAAACTATTGGCTGAAATTTACATAAAAAAGGTTTAGAAACAGAAAGTGTAGAAATGTAGTGAAGATTAAAATTGGCAGGACAATACTGTTAATACAAAATTAATTTACCATGATAGAGTCACTATGACAATCGTTGAGACAAACCAAGGCTGTTCTCTTCTCTCTTTCTTCTGTCTGTACCCGGCTGGCCTTAGGCAGATGGGTCCCTCCATATGAGCTGGGTTCTGCTCGAGGTTTCTTCCTGTTAAAAGGGAGTTTTTCCTTGCCACCGTTGCCTTCAGGCTTGCTCTGGGGGTTTCAGGTCGGGTTTTTGTAAAGCGTCTTGAGACGATTTGTATTGTTATTGACGCTATATAAATAAAATTGAATTGAATTGAATTGAATTGAATTAACTGAGCCCCACAGACAGAGGCCCTCAGGGGCCCCAGAAACCTTAGACTCTGCATCACAGCCAGTTTTGGTCATGCATATCAGATAAGGTGGCTGCTGCTCTGCTTTGAAGTCATTGTTTGGTTTACACTCTGCTCTCATTCATAAATCTATAAACATTCATTTTGCCAGATTACCATGAACTGATTTAAACAGAAATAGACTGATGTCTGAGCATATCATGAAAACTGCACTTAGACACATGATTTACAGCGAACTGTAATTTCATACTCAAACTCTGCACCGATGATGAAAACATATCTGTCCTATTTAATTTTTTTATTTATTCACATGCATATCTGTTTTAAACATTCTCTCAAGTACCACTGATGCCTTCCAACAGTGGGTATAGAATTACAGCTTTGAAGGTGCATTGCTCCCCCCAAACTAAAATCAACAGCAAACCCTAAAAGCTGAAACCTGCTGCAGTTCTGTAGCTTTTGTCCCTCTGAGCCCAGTCCAGAAAGAATACGGTACCCCATCTGTAAGTATCAGGCTGAGCTATTTATTACTTCTTGAGAACTACATTTTTAGTTTAAACCCAGTTTGCCATCTAGTGGTTCTTCTTCAAAACACACCTGAAGCAAAAGCAACGACAGTGGAGGAGAGTGCTTTAAAGAATTAAGTACATTCTCCTCTTAGTGTTTGTATGTGATCACATAATTTTGGTGTTTTATTTATTTCTGATCACTACTGTTTTATCCCCATAACATGCATCTCACTATCAGCACTTCAGAGGAACTGGTACCAGACAGCACAGGTTAACAGTTCAGCTGTAATCACAGATCTATAAAGTAATCGCCCTCAAGATCATAATCGAGATTTGCTCTCGACACAAGAAGCAGAGTCGAGCAGACAATGGAGACGTCTAGACAAACCACATCTAGGGCACAAAGTGGTGTTTCCCCAAATGGCAGCGATGAAGAGCAAGAGAGAGGAACAGTGCCAGAATAATAATGACCAGGCAACACAAAAACATTAAAAGAGGGAGGCAAAGGTTTTGGCACAAAGTTTTGGCACCACTGTATTTAATTTTAACCTCCATACAGAGAGAAAATGTCATTCACATGCAGATGGATGCTGAAATGTTGAGAAATGTAGAGCTGTGATGGAATAACTTCTTTTTCTTTTTCTTCTTCGTCTTATTATTATGTAACATGATGAAATATTTTCAACAACCCACAGGTCATCTTCTCTTGTTGCAAGAATGAATAACGTCAAAGTGTATAAAACGTTTTTTGCAGCCCAGAGTGACAGAGTTAAGATCATGTGTTCTACATGAAGAGGGAAACAATAATACTGATGTTTAATCTGGAAATCTCATCAATCACATTGTTTCTCTCTCTACAAAGACAATTTAAAAGTATTGTTTTATACAGAGGCTGATACATGTAAATGTAAAGACTGTAGTGGGTCCAGAGTGACATCTTGTGGAGCAGTTTTGCAATCACAAGTCGTGGTACAGTTGTTCATCTCCAGTTCTGCACATTCAAAGATCATGAGTTACATCTTGGTTGTTTTTGTGGATATTTTGCATCTGGTTGGCCTGACTCAGACCCTCAGGGGCTCACACGCTGCATGTGGTCCACACAGTGACTGTACATTCATTCATTCATTCATTCATTTTCTATACCCGTTTAGTCCTGTTAAGGGTCACGGGGGTCTGCTGGAGTCTATCCCAGCTTTCATCGGGCGAGAGGCAGGGGTACACCCTGGACAGGTCACCAGTCTATCGCAGGGCTAACACAGAGAGACAGACAACCATTCACACTCACACGCACACCTACGGCCAATTTAGAATCACCAGTTAACCTAACAAGCATGTCTGGACAGTGGGAGGAAGCCGGAGTACCCGGAGAGAACCCACACAGACACAGTGAGAACATGCAAACTCCACACAGTCGGCGCATGGATTCGAACCCGCTGTGAGGCATCGGTGCTAACCACCTCGCCAGTGTGCCGCCCTATTTATACTTTCATTTTCCGATATTTTAGTCTAACATTGATGGAGTACTACTGCAGTTTTTCTCTACATTTAATTTAGTATCCAGATTGTTTAACAAAATAAAATCTTTAACAAACCAATGAATGATAAGATAATTTAATGGTGAACCCAGTTTTAAAACGCTTACGTAACTCCATATCCATTGTGCTGCGTAACACATACTTTTTTTGACGTAATTATATTTTCTTGTTAACTTATTTAAGTATTTTTTAAATTCACCTGTATAAGAATAGTCTTCCACTGCAGTACTGCTTACTTTACTCCAATATTTTAGTACTTCTTCACAACTTTAAAACTACTGAAATTTTAATTCCTCAATATTTTTTAAATTAATTTCCCAATTCCTCATGACACCTGTGAGAGTTGTGCATTTGATGATTTCTGACAAACAAATTTGAACCAGAGAGCCAGCATCAGTCTGCTCAGCTGGATAGGACACAATATAAAACATTTACATGAGTTTTTGATATTATCTTTAGGGTGTTATAAATGTTGTTAGAGTCACAGAAGCAGAATGAATTCAACCCTAATAAAAGTCAGGTTAGTCACTTACTCTTTGGAAATGTGCTTTTATTTGAGTCCAGATTGTAACTCAAGATTACATTCAAAGACGACTGTCAGGTTAAACCATCACTTCGTGCCCTTGGATGTTTCAGAGCTCCAGACTTCTTCAGCTGCCCTGTACACCACCAGTTTGCCGTCATCAGCCAGTTGAAGACGACACATGTTACACTCGGGACTGTAGGTGTTTGTGTCCCATCTGGGATCCCCAGACTTGTTGTACATGACCAGGTTGCTGTCGGACTGCATGCACAGACGGTCAGCATCTGAGTGCCAGGTCTCTGAAGCCCACACAGGCTTCCAGCCATAGAGGACAAAGTTACCATCATCCTGCAGAAAGAAAAAAAGAGATGTGAGTGTTATCAGAACACACATTTCCAAACTCTCATTTCTTTTGCACATGTTTCATTCATCCTGATCAATGTCTTGAGCTACTCACCTGGAAAATAGCCTTCCACTGGCTGTTGTTGGACATCAGGTAGTCTCCTCTATGGAGCTCATCATTTCTAGACATGTAGTTCCTGCTCATGATTCTGCAACAAACAACAAAGGTCATGTGTGTTGTAGTTTGTACTCATACTGGTTATTTTTCTTCCTACATCAGTTTGAACCCACAATAAGCTTGACACAAACTTCTGTTTATTTGTACAGATGTAACAGAAAACTCCAATGAAGCTGCTTTAAACTCACATGAAATCACTAAAGCATGAATCCATTAGTAGAAATGTAGAGAGTACTTACAGGCTTGAATGTCTCACCCCAGTCAGACAGCAGCAAAGGCAAAGATGTGAAGTACAAGAGGTGAAACTCAGCATTTTATATGGCTGAACTGGGGGGAGAGAGGGGAGTGACTCATTTCTGTTTACTACAAAAAATACGTTATCTTGTTTTGCAGGAAGTTATTTTACAAACCCACTAAAGCGGGTCAATTTCGGAAACAGAAGAAGTTCTAAGGAATCTCTGCACTGGGAAGGGGTAGGTGTGTCGCCTGCCAACAGTTTTCTTAACAACCTGTACAACACACTAAAATCCAAGCCAAAACAGACATACGTGTGACAGCTAAAGCCAGCTGTCACAGATCTGGCGTAGGTTTAAAAAAATATTAGTTTAATCTTGGATGAGATCTTTTCCAGTAATTACCTCTGAATTGAGCCAATAGGTAATTTATTTTTTCTTTTTTGATTTATTGGCTTCTGCAGTGCTGGTTGTTTTCATGAATAAATGGTCACATCAAATTTCCTGTTTCCCCCAAACCACTGTGATGTGAATAATATAGCATAAAATAATAATGCTTTCAGATTTTTAGTTAATTGAAAATATTCATTTTGAAATATTTTTGGTCCAAGTTACAAAAATTTAAGTACTGATTATCAGAACATATTATATTCACGTCTACAATACTTTAATGTTGTTTGTGGTTTGGTTGAACTTTGGTTAATCTTCAATTCTAGCATTCACTGACTGCATATGTGATTTAGGTCAATACAATAAATTCACTTTAATTAAAAGATTCCTGTATGGTCTCTACATTTTTTGTCTTTCCTTTGAGCCGGGTCGTGACAGTACACTACCTGGAGTGTAGCACATTGTAGTTTTGCTACCCTTGCGTAGGTAAAGTAAGTGGACGTGAATTTTCCTGTTACATGGTCACAATGAATGATGTTGAATGATGAGATACAGAGGAGAAAATACAGTAAACTGTATAACCTGATCCGTTGTTTTAATGCCTCAAGCTCCTGGCAAATAAGACATAATTACCACACACTATCACCAGGCCATTGTGAGATCAGAGAAGCACAATCACTGCCTTAACTAACCCATAACTTTGTCATCTGTGGTTGAAAGCCTGTGTGGGCTTCAAACATTTGTGCATCAGATGCTTTACGTCTGTTCCTGCAGAACAACTGCGACCTGGTGACGTATAGAACCAACTTCACCAAATGCAGCCGTCATATGTGCTGCCTTCAACTGATCAAAACCGCAAACTGGATTTGTTCAAAGACAATGGTGCAATCTGGAGCGCTGCTTTTTCCACAGAGGAGTGACTCAAACTAAGTTATTGGCTCCTCGTTGTTTTCATGCATAAGACGGCACATCAAGCTTCCTCTCAGTGAGACAGTTTTGCTTTTCAATCAGTTGTTGTTTGTTTATTGTGATTTATTTGAGAAGAAGTGCAAACTATTTAAGCAAGGGAAAATGAGGATTAATATGTGAAAAGCTTCCATGCTTTAAGGATTTAGACTTTAGGATTACTGATTCTCATCATGTTGTTTTGTCTGTGCTACATATACGTACAGAAGTTCCTCTGTCTGGTAGTTTACATTCAAGCACATCATATATGTTTGGAATTAACTGCTCACATTTGAGGTTGCTTGCATTTTATTTGGGTTCTTACGTTCACTGCTGATGTGGAGTGTTTGCTGGTAGCTGCTTGTCACTTGGAAACCTCTGGAGATCTGATTGTTACTCAGTGAGCAATATTCATGAGAACCTGTCCCGTTCCTATTGGCAGGACAAACCGGTTACTTTAAATACACAAAATAATGTGTATTTAAATGCAGATTATTGCAGGTTTTTCAGGTAGTTTTGTTAGACGGTGGGAGTCAGTCTTCGATAATATGTTTGCAGTGATCATGTACAGTCACTGTGTGGACCACATGCAGCCTGTGAGCCACTGAGGGTATTACAGCCATGTAAATCGTATCAGCCTGTTGACTGTACCACGACTTGTGATTGCAAAACTGCTCCACAAGATGTCACTCTAGACCCACTACAGTCTTTACATTTACATGTGGCGACGTCACCACCAGCCGCCTTCGTCAGCTGCACCTGTGGCTGAAGGGGTACTGCCTCAACAAAAGTATACCGTTTGTTGACAGTTTCGCAGCTTTTTTAAACAGGCCTCACCTTTTTAAACAAGACGGCCTCCACCCAAATCAGGAGGGTTCACGGCTTTTATCAGTAAACATCAACCTGACTGTCCGGTCCTGCACCTCAGCCACCTCCTGACTCACCGTTAGATCATGTGCACAGAGAGTCTCTGCCCCTCACTCACCCCCACCCTCCCCCACTACATGTTACACCCACACCATATACACCGCTCCATCAGTAGGCCTCTCTCTGCCACCAGAACCTCAGCAAATTCACACCATCAAAACCATCACTACACGTGGACAACCGAAACATAGCAAAGGTTTTAGAAGCAAAGGTGTTTTTAACATCCATGTAAAATGCGACGATAAGCGCACGTTCAGCACAGACATCAAAATGGCTGTGCTGAACGTGCGTTCGCTTTTAAACAAATGTTTTATCATAAATGATTTAATTTTAAATAATAACCTAGACTGCATTCTACTTACAGAGACATGGCTTGGCACCGATGCACCTGTTGTTCTCACTGAGGCTTCACCACCAAATTTTAACTTTCTGTTTTCTACTAGGGTTGGCAAAAAAGGTGGAGGAACTGCATCTATATCAAGAACCACGATGTCCTCGCATGAAGTTCCTTTTAACAGTTACTCTTCATTTGAACATCATGCCTTGGCTGTGTCCGACCACTACAGTGTATTTTTTAACATCACCAGTTTTAACCAGCAGGAGGCCCCGGTGAGGAAACGCTACCTTACTTCTGAAGTGGCTGCAAATTTTATCCAGATTTTACAGAGCACTCCTGCAGAGATTTTACCAGCACCCTGTGATTTTATCGTGGATAGTTTTAACAAAAAATCTGAAATCAGCGCTGGACTCAGTGACTCCTCTTTTAACAAAAACAATTAAGACAAAACCTACACCCCCGTGGAGAACTGAGGAGATAAAGAAATTGAAAATAGGACTGCAGGAGTGCTGAAAGGAGAGCCACACCTGGATCTTTGATTTTACCTGAGGAAACACTGGAGAGTTTTGCCCTGGCTGATGCAAGGACACTTGGTCGAGTTCTCTCCCAGGTAAACCCTACAACCTGCCTTTTAGATCCAATTCCCACACCGTTTTTTAAAACATTTTATGGGCTCCTTGAGCTTTTAAACATTGTGAACTGCTCTCTTCAGACGGGTGTCTTTCCCACCTCCTTCAAAACGGTGGCGGTAAAGCCCCTTCTGAAGAAGAGCAATCTAGACCATAACCTTCTTAATAATTACCGGCCTGTATGCAACTTACCATTTTTAAGTAAAATTTTAGAAAAACAGTTTTTTAACCAAGTAAATTATTTTTTAAAGACAAACAATATTTTAGAGAGGCATCAGTCTGGTTTTAGGACGAACCACAGTACCGAGACAGCCCTTTTAAAGATTTTAAATGATATCGGGTTCAACTTGGATAAACATAAACTCACAGTCTTGGTACTGGATCTAACCGCCGCCTTTGATACAGTAGACCATCACATTTCATTAAACCAACAAGTCCTCCAACTTATACGACCACAGGGGTCGTTTGTACATGCACTGGAAAACGACCCACTGGGTCGTTTTCCTTTCTTGCACTAGCGCTCCTACCGGTAACAGGAGAGTATTGCGGATTGCGGGGATTAATCCACTACATCGGTACGTCATAGTTGGTCGAATTAAGGTAAGTACAGCAAATGTGTTTAATTAACATTTGAGAACAATATAACATGTTGTCAGCTCGTTTTAATGTTGATTCGCCTTCTAGTATACTATCTAGAATTACTACGGGGGATAATTAACGTTATAAGAGCTAACGTTAAATTAAAACAACTAGCCAAAAGTTATATTTTTAAAGGTAGCTAGCTAGCTAGCTATCATGATAACAGTTACGTAAATATGACTTTTAGAAGACGTCAGGACATGCACAGGTGAATATCATGTTTGTAACCATGTTGCTAAAGCTAAATAAAGTTGTTTAAAAAGTGAAAACCTGGAATGGAAAAGGACAGACAGATAAGACAGGTGTCCACTGGTGTCTGTAAGCCGATTTTCAAATGCTATTATCATACTTTACATACTTAATTTACCAATCACAGTATCTATTGTTCTGAAGAGAAAGCGTTTGTTGAAATAGTTAAGTAATATATTAATATATAACTGCCCTATGTCTGAAATCAGGCATGGTCCCTGAGAACCTGAGGCCCTCTTGACAGGTCAGAGTGATCATTGGATCATTTAAAGTGTGAAGTAGTACACAATGTACATACTAGATTGTGTACTACATGCATACTGTGTTACATAATGCACCTTTTTATCTAATTTGGCTACACTAATTTATCGCGTCATCTTCAAATACAGGCTGTTGCATACATAGGCAGGTATTATGATTACAAAATATCTGCATACCTGAGGAATATGTCGTTGTACATTTTCCAATAATCTTAAAGCAATTTAACAGTAATACTTAATGCTGTCTATCTGTCTGTCTTGCAGTGGGACAAAGTGGAAAAACTCCTGGGAGCCAAAAGACAATATTCAAAGGTAACATCCTGAAATAGACTGTTACTGTGTCATAGTGATTTTGGTATTGTTGCTGTGTTTAGATTAGATTAGATTAGATTATACTTTATTTATCCCACAATGGGGAAATTTACACGTTACAGCAGCAATGCAAAAAATATGAAGGCAGAACAATCAAACACGGAATAAGGCACAAATATACAAACCAAGTACTATTTTGAGAAATATTGTAAGTAAGTGGTAAAAAATAAATATATAAATAACAGTGCGGTACAGTATGGTATTGCAGGGGTAAGCAGTGACCACATTATTTCAGGTGATGCAGGTGTTATAAAGCCTGATAGTGGTCGGGATGAAGGACTTGCGGAACCTCTCCTTCTTACACCGAGGGTGTAACAGTCTGCTGCTGAAGGAGCTAGTCAGGGACCCTACAGTGTCATGTAGGGGGTGAGAGGTGTTATTCATGATGGATGTCAGCTTAGCTAACATCCTTCTCTCCCCCACTTCCTCTACAGAGTCCAGAGGACAGTCCAGGACAGAGCTGGCTCTCCTGATCAGTCTGTTGAGCCTGCTCCTGTCCCTGTCCGTACTGCCCCCTCTCCAGCAGACCACAGCGTAGAAGATAGCTGAGGCTACCACAGAGTCATAAAAGGTCCTTAGGAGAGTCCTGCAGACACCGAAGGACCTCAGTCTCCTCAGTAGGTGGAGGCGACTCTGGCCCTTCTTGTAGAGGGCCTGGGTGTTAGTAGACCAGTCCAGTTTATTGTTTAGATGGACACCCAAGAATCTGTAGCTGTCCACCACCTCTATGTCCAATCCTTGGATGTTCACCGGTGTGAAGGGAGATGCTTTCCTCTGGAAGTCAACAATCATCTCCTTAGTCTTGCTGGTGTTAAGCTGAAGCTGATTAAGCTCACTCCAGCTAACAAAGTCCCTGATGACCGTCCTGTATTCCAAATCGTTCCCCTCTGAAACACAGCCAACGATGACTGTGTCATCGGAGAACTTCTGGATGTGGCAATGTGAGGTGTTGTGGGTGAAGTCCGATGTGTAGAAAGTGAAGAGGAAAGGGGAGAGCACCGTACCCTGAGGGGCACCTGTGCTGCAGAGCACCACATCAGACACACAGTGCTGAAGCCTCACATACTGTGGTCTGTTGGTGAGGTAGTCTGTAATCCATGCAGTCAGGTGTTGGTCTACTCCCATACTATCCATCTTCACTCTGAGCAGAGACGGTTGTATGCCAGTTATGGAGACTGACAGTTATTATATATTCTTTGATATATTTGCTTTATGATCTGTTTTGCTTGATCTTTGAGGAGACAGGCTACATGAATTCATTCATTCATTCATCTTCTACACCCGCTTATTCCTGTTAAGGGTCGCAGGGTCTGCTGGAGTCTATCCCAGCTGTCATCGGGCGAGAGGCGGGGTACACCCTGGACAGGTCGCCAGTCTATCACAGGGCTAACATAGAGAGACAGACAACCATTCACACTCACGTGCACACCTACGACCAATTAGAATCACCAATGAACCTAACCAGCATGTCTCTGGACGGCGGGAAGAAGCGGGAGTACCCGGAGAGAACCCACACAGACACAGGGAGAACATACAAACTCCACACAGAAAGGAACCAGTCGGCCCATGGATTCAAACCTGTGACCTTCTCGCTGTGAGGCATCAGTGCTAACCACCCTGGCTACGTGAATGATAAATGTTAATGTCTGGTAATGTTTTAAAATAAAATACCTGCCACCTGTCTCTGTCTGTGTTAATTTCCATTCAATTCAGTTTCACGATTGTTTACAGTTTATAAATTAGCAGCCTGAATAGGTTTGTTTTCACTAAAAAAGGGTGAGGGGTTAACAGACAACTTCATCCAATCACACCCATTACAGTAGCTTAGCCAGCATAAAAGACAAGCCCATGTCATCGAGAAGTACATTCTTACCCATCAGCTGAATTCTTGTGCTTATATTGCTTGTTAATTACTCAGAATTGATTTAGTTTTGATTAACATTTATTGTTAAAGGCATAAGCCGTGAATCTGTAGTTACACTATAGGTGAGGATAGAATTTACAATATTCTGAAATCAAGGAATGCCCCTGTTGCATATCCTCATTAGTGTTTTGTTGAGATGCTGTTTTTTCATTGAAACACACAGATGTCAGAAAGTACCTATTGGACATCATAACAACGGTATGTGTAACTGATTTACTCAAAGTCCCTTGACAAATAGCTGTTGTGATGTTAGTTTACACACAGGTTCAAGATGTCTGGTGGAATTAATTGGCAAAAACAAATGAGCAGATACAATATAAATTACTAATTCAGTTGTAAATCTGTCAGATATGATTACCTTACATGATTTTTTCTCATTGTTAAAAAAAAAATACTTATATCATGGGCTGAGCCCTCAAAAGGCTCTCTGAATCTAAGCCTGGGCACAGCTGTGTTCATGAAATGTAAAAATCCATACTTTGTTGTAGGACTAGAATAAAGATATTGTTGGAAAGGTCTCAACGTGGGGAATAACATATGTTAGTTTAGGGGTTGTATCTGACTCCTTCTTTGAACTATTGACCTTTGAACCCTGACTTCTGAGAATTTTTGAAGGCTTGTAATTCTGCATCAAAAGGGGCTATAGACATGGGACAAAGTGCTGTAGAAAGCTTATGAACTCTGCCTTTTGTGCCTGTGTGACTATACCTAGTGGATATAGACAGAAAGTGGGAGCGCTGTCCAAAATGGTATCTTTTCACCCACTTGACAATTATATGCTTAAATTCTGGTAAGAAATGTGTTTCCCACACCCTTAAACCCCCGGCTATGTATTCATTTTATTATTAATAACCTCCTATTCAAGGAAATCACTAATCGTGGTAGAAACTACAAATCCCTTGAGCTGCGACATATAGCTTGATACCAAGTCACGTGATATTTGTAGTTTTTTCAGTTTTCAAACATATATGTTAAAATAGGGTTGTAAAAAGATATATATACTGATTACATCGAATATCTAGTATTGCCGAACTAGCGATGACATTGCTTTAAATCGATATATGTAAAGAAAAAGTAAAGAGAGTTTATTTAGGATGTGTTTAGAACCGCGCAATATAGATTTACGCCAAACAGAATTGCAGTTTGGTTCTCCCGCTTCGGTAGGCAGGGTTTCGATTGGTTTATCTGCTGAACACATGAAATATTTACTACAGCCGAACTTGTAACGGCAGTGATTATAGTTGCTTTAAGTTAAGAAATGACACACAACACTGCATTTGAGTCGTTTATTTGAAAATATTATGAAGCTTTGTTGTAGTTTGGTTGAGCGGCAGAAACCGAACGCAGCCAATCCACGGCAGACAGCTATAGACAGGAATCGAATGAGTCCAACTACGTCACGAGGCTTTCTGCCGACCTCATAAGCCTTCTTTTAATAATACTGTTCAAAATGCACGTGTGGACCAGGTTTAAGGAATGCATTGAGTAATACGGCATTACTAGCATTCACTTTGAGGGTGTGGGTAGTATTTTTACACTAATCGGCTCGTTTTCTACCCCGGGATGACGACGGAGGTTGATCGGCAGATCAGCTCAGGAGGCCGGCCGTTCGTCTCTGAGATGACCCGCCGCCACCGGTTCAACAGGTGGCGCTTCACTTCTCCGAAAACATCGGAGCAAACTTCCAACCAGGCGTTATTTGGATAAACTGATCACATATTGGGGATCTGCACCGTTACTTTCTAGCATGAAAAAATATTAAAACTTAATAAAGTGACGTATTAACAGCTATAGAGCGGGAATTAAAACAGCTTTTAGCCTGCTTATTACGATGCCGCTAGAGGGCACTAGCGCGGCTAGTCACCCCCAAACGTAACACTGGGTCGTAATTTGGGTGCAGGAAAAACGACAACTGTGGTCGTTCTGTAGAGGAGGACAGTCTGCATTAAACAGATTGAAGAACCTGGTCGGCCTCTCTGGTATTGTTTTCAACTGGTTCGTCTCTTACCTCACAGATCGCCACTTTTTTGTGAGTATGGATACATGTTCCTCAGGAACCCATGAGATCAAGTGTGGGGTTCCCCAGGGGTCAATTTTAGGTCCAATTCTTTTTAATCTCTACATGATTCCCCTTGGGGATGTCATCAGGAGGCACGGCATCAGCTTTCATAGTTATGCTGACGATACACAACTGTACATGGCCGTGTCTCCTGATGACACAGGGCCTATTGATGCCCTTTTTAATTGCATTTTAGATATCAAGTCATGGATGGCAGCGAATTTCCTGCAGCTCAACCAGGACAAAACAGAGGTTTTAGTCATTGGTCCTGAAGGCAGAGAGAGAAACTTTTAACAAAATTACAAGATTTTAAACCATCTGAAATTGTAAAAAACATGGGCGTGAATTTTGACTCTGAGCTTAGTTTTATCCCACATTTTAAAAAAATAACAAAGACTGGTTTTTACCATTTTAAGATTATAGCCAGAGTCCGCCCATTTCTCTCTCAGGCCAGCACGGAGGTACTGATGCATGCTTTTATCACTTGTCGTTTAGATTATTGTAATGCCCTGCTCTCTGGTCTTCCCAAAAAAAGTATCTCTAATCTCCAGCTACTTCAGAATTCAGCTGCACGAGTGCTGACGAGGACCAGAGGGCGGGAGCACATTACACCGGTTTTAAAATCGCTGCATTGGCTTCCCGTGCGCTTCAGGATTGATTTCAAGGTTCTTTTACTTGTTTTTAAGTGTCTTAACAAACTTGGGCCTTCTTATTTATCTGACTTACTTTTACCATATCAACCCTCGCTGTCCCTGAGGTCTTCCGGCACTGGCCTTTTAATCATATCTAAAGTTAGATCGAAAACACACTTTGTGCCCTAGATGTGGTTTGTCTAGACGTCTCCATTGTCTGCTCGACTCTGCTCCCTGTGTCGAGAGAGAGAGAAATCTCGATTATGATCTCGAGGGCGATTACTTTATAGATCTGTGATTAACTGTTAACCTGTGCTGTCTGGTACCAGTTCCTCTGAAATGCTGATAGTGAGACTGCATGTTATGGTGATAAAACAGTAGTGATCAGAAATAAATAAAACACCAAAAATATGTGATCACATACAAACACTAAGAGGAGAACGTACTTAATTCTTTAAATCACTCTCCTACAGTGTCGTTGCTTTTGCTTCAGGTGTGTTTTGAAGAAGAACCACTAGATGGCAAACTGGGTTTAAACTAAAAATGTAGTTCTCAAGAAGTAATAAATAGCTCAGCCTGATACTTACAGATGGGGTACCGTATTCTTTCTGGACTGGGCTCAGAGGGACAAAAACTACAGAACTGCAGCAGGTTTCAGCTTTTAGGATTTGCTGTTGATTTTAGTTTGGGGGGAGCAATGCACCTTCAAAGCTGTAATTCTATACCCACTGTTGGAAGGCATCAGTGGTACTTGAGAGAATGTTTAAAACAGATATGCATGTGAATAAATAAAAAAAATAAAAATAGGACAGATATGTTTTCATCATTTCTAAACCTTTTTTATGTAAATTTCAGCCAATAGTTTCTTTGTTCTTCTACAGTGCAGGCTGTTTTCGTGAATGTATACATATACATACAAATTAATTTGTCAAATGTAACTTAGTATTTATTACTGTATAGTTATGCTATTTGAGAGTTTTTCATACTTCAACACAAACATTTTGTTCAATTGTAGATACAAAAACATGATAGGATCACAATACAAAATATATTGTTTAGAATTAAAGCAGTGATTTCTTTACAAAATGTCTTGTTTCATCATGGCACAAATTACACTACAGAAATTTGCAAGACACATGTTCTCCCTGTGTCTTGCAAAGACATGCTCGTTAGGTTAACTGGTGATTCTAAATTGGCCGTAGGTGTGAGTGGTTGTCTGTCTCTCTGTGTTAGCCCTGTGATAGACTGGTGACCTGTCCAGGGTCAGCTGGGATAGCCTCTAGTACCCCCGCGACCCTTCACAGGACAAGCGGCTACAGAAGATGTATAATGGTGGACAGAAATTCTGACATTAGAAAAGAAGCCTAAAGTTTTAGTTAATGAGTTTTAGTTTTAGAGTCACAGAAGTAGAATAAATTCAACACGAATAAAAATTAGGTTAGTCATTTATTCATTGGAAATCTGCTTTTGTTTGGGTCCAGATTGTAACTTAAGATTACATTCAAAGATGACTGTCAGATACAGATGACAGATGACTCATATTCAAAAGCTTTGTCCTGTCAGGTTAAACCATCACTTCATGCGGTTGGGTGTTTAAGATCTCCAGACTTCTTCAGCCTCCCTGAACACCACCAGTTTGCCGTCATCGGTCAGTTGAAGACGACACATGTTACACTCAGGACCGTAGGTTTTTGTGTCCCACTTGGGAGAGTTACACTTGTTGTACATGACCAGGTTGCAGTCAGATTGCATGACCAGACGGTCAGCATCTGATCCACAGGTGTTTGAAGCCCACACAGGCTTCCAGCCATAGAGGACAAAGTTTCCATCATCCTGCAGAAAGAAAATAAAACATGTGTCATCAGAACACACATTTCCAAACTCTCATTTCTTTTGCACATGTTTCATTCATCCTGATCAATGTCTTGAGCTACTCACCTGGAAAATAGCCTTCCACTGGCGGTTGTTGGACATCAGGTAGTCTCCTCTACGGAGCTCATCATTTCTAGACAAGTAGTTCCTGCTCATGATTCTGCAACAAAAAACAAAGGTCATGTGTGTTGTAGTTTGTACTCATACTGGTTATTTTTCTTCCTACATCAGTTTTAACCCACAATAAGCTTGACACAAACTTCGGTTCATTTGTTCAGATGTAACAGAAAACTCCAATGAAGCTGCTTTAAACCCACATGAAATCACTAAAGCATGAATCCATCAGTAGAAACGTAGAGAGTACTTACAGGCTTGAATGTGTCACCCCAGTCAGACAGCAGCAAAGGCAAAGATGTGAAGTACAAGAGGTGAAACTCGCAGCATTATAAACTGCCCAGCCATAAAATTTAACTATGACGTACGTGCCTCCTATTGGATAATTACTGCAGTTGCTCAGGTCTATGTTCAGCAACATTATGTGTCCAAAGAAGGAGGTCAGCTGACTACCTGAATATACTGAATGACCAGGTTATTCCATAAATGGATTTTTTCTTCCCTGATGGCCACAGGCATATTCCAAGATGACAATGCCAGGATTCATGGGGCTCAAATTGTGAAAGAGTGGTTCAGGGAGCACGAGACATCATTTTCACACATGGATGATCTGTGTATGATTACAAGCCCACCAAGTTTGGTGCAATATGGTCCACAGAGGGCGGTACTGGTGACTTATGCCTCTGCGTCCCACTCGGGGACGACTTCTCCACAGCATGGACCCCTTTATGATCGCTTGCGATCGTCTAGTTTTCTGTTGGTTCTCAGTGCTCTACCAACTATAATTACTCATTACAACTGGTACTAAAATCTGTGGTAGTGAACTGAGGTCAATAATGGTGCAATGTTTTGAACATGTATTGTTTTATGCCAATGTATATAAAAGGGAAGTTGTTTTACTTTGCTATTGCCAATTTAAAATAAGTCATTTGATAATTCATATAATGACAGTGAAATTACCTTTTTATTTTCTATATGGAAGGTATTGAAGGGATTTCATTTTAGTTATAAGTTTAAAGTGACTATGAGGGTAATTTTTGGTGCAGTTTCTCTCGCATTAGTAGGCCTATAGTGCATGAGGAATAATTAAGCACATTTCTTTGATACCTCTGAAAACAATATATATTTTAATGTTAATGGCTACTTACCATAAGTAATATTGAAACACTGTTCATATGAAGAGTAGCACTTATGAGTTCTTGAATGTTTAGTCCTCATATTTGAACTTTGATATCTTTGTTTAATGTTGTACAACTGAAATTGAAGATTTGAGATTTGATAAGAGGTTTAATGTAATATGCAAAAATTTTTACATTTGAACCTTCAATGACGCATCTAAGAACAGAATATAATAGATATGACCTTGTTTATCGGTCAGGTTTTTTGAGAGGACGGGAAAATTTGAGGACGAGTCCGATTGTATTAGATGGCGAGCCAAGACCTCTGAAGAAAAGACACAGACAAGGAGATACATGCGTACACACACACACACACACACACACACACGCACACACACACACACACAGACACACACACACACAGACACACCCCCACCCACACACACACACACACACACACACACACCCGCACACCCCCACCCACACACACACACATTTGCATTGACTTCCATGAACTTTTGATATCAGGTGCAAGCTTATTTTATTTTTCTGTGTGAACACCGTGTTGTCATTTGGGTCATTATTTTATGATTTTTGTATAAATTGAACATTTTCTCAGTATTGCTACTCAACATTTATTCTTCTGCCTGATTCTTTATTGTTGCTCAGAGTATTGGCTCCTAATGAATTTGGTGTCTTCTGATTCTGGCCGTGGTCTTATCATTAGTCCAATTCATTATTATACTGTAATTGACTTTTATATTACTAAAATTGGTTACATTAACTTGTTTAAGTATTTTTTAAATTCACCTGTATCAGAATAGTTTTCCACTGCAGTACTGCTTACTTTACTCCAATATTTTAGTACTTCTTCACAACTTTAAAACTACTGAAATTTTAATTCCTCAATATTTTTTTAATTCATTTCCCAATTGTTCATGACACCTTTGAGAGTTGTTCGTTTGGTGATTTCTGACAAGGAAACAAATTTGAACTAGAGAGCCAGCATCAGTCTGCTCAGCTGGATAGGACACATATATAAAACATTTACATGAGTTTTTAATATTATCTTTAGGATGTGATAAATGTTGTTAGAGTCACAGAAGCAGAATGAATTCAACCCTAATAAAAGTCAGGTTAGTCACTTATTCTTTGGAAATGTGCTTTTATTTGAGTCCAGATTATAACTCAAGATTACATTGGAAGACAACTGTCAGATACAGATACATATTCAAAAGCTTTGTCCCGTCAGGTTAAATCAATGCTTCGTGCCCTTGGATGTTTCAGAGCTCCAGACCTCTTTACCATCCTTGAACACCAACAGTTTGCCGTCATCAGTCAGTTGAAGACGACACATTTTACACTCAGGACCGTAGGTTTTTGTGTCCCATCTGGGATCCCCACACTTGTTGTACATGACCAGGTTGCAGTCGCACTGCATGCACAGACGGTCAGCATCTGATCCCCAGGTGTCTGAAGCCCACACAGGCTTCCAGCCATAGATGACAAAGTTACCATCATCCTGCAGAAAGAAAAAAAACAGATGTGAGTGTTATCAGAACACACATTTCCAAACTCTCATTTCTTTTCTTTTGCACGTTTCATTCATCCTGATCAATGTCTTGAGCTACTCACCTGGAAAATAGCTTTCCACTGGCCATTGTTGGACATCAGGTAGTCTCCTCTATGGAGCTCATCATTTCTAGACATGTAGTTCCTGCTCATGATTCTGCAACAAACAACAAAGGTCATGTGTGTTGTAGTTTGTACTCATACTGGTTATTTTTATTCCTACATCAGTTTGAACCCACAATAAGTTTGACACAAACTTCTGTTCATTTGTACAGATGTAACAGAAAACTCCAATGAAGCTGCTTTAAACTCACATGAAATCACTAAAGCATGAATCCATCAGTAGAAATGTAGAGAGTACTTACAGGCTTGAATGTCTCACCCCAGTCAGACAGCAGCAAAGGCAAAGATGTGAAGTACAAGAGGTGAAACTCAGCATTTTATATATATGAACTGGGGGGAGAGAGGGGAGTGTCTCATTTCTGTTTAATACAAAAACTACGTTATCTTGTTTCGCAAGAAGTTATTTTACAAACCCACTAAGGCGAGGTCAAAGTCAGAAGCAGCAGAAATTCTAAGGAAGCTTTGCACTGGGAAGGAGTGGTTGTGATGACCGTGTGTCTGCATTCAACGTAATAATCTGCCAACAGTTTTCTAACCGGATCCAGCAACATTTACATTATCAACCTCTACAACACACTAAAATCCAAGTCAAAACAGAAATCAGTGTGACAGCTAAAGCCAGCTGTCCTAGATCAGGCGTAGGTTTAAAAAAATATGAATTAGTTGAGTTGCTGATGAGCTTTTTTTCCAGTGATTATCTCTGAATTTCAGCTAATATTTTCTTTGTTCTTCTGCAGTGATGGTTGTTTTCATGCATAAGACGGCACATCAGACTTCTTGTCGTTGTTCACAGCGGTTTATAGATTTCAAATGTGGTTAGGAGTGCAGTGCCCACTGTTAAATCAGGGAGGAAGTGGAACCCAAAAGAGGCAGTACAGCAAGCACAGGCAGCCCTTAGGCATAGGGATATCATAGGCCATGTACAGCAAGGGCGTGGAGGCCTAGGGCTGTGCACAGGGAAACCTCTGTGGATGCCTGTCAGTTTGAGTTAAGTCCCCCCTGCAGCAGAAATACTAAGGAACCTAATTAGCTGCACCGGTTTCTGGTTGTTAACACAACAAGCAAGTTTCAGTAGGAGTTCCTATTTAGACCTTAAACTTCCCACCAGTCCCCTAGAACTGAAGAGGCTACTCGGATGAGTGGTGAAACGTCTTCTCAAAAAACCCTCTACAAGTCCAGTTGCCTTTTTTTTTTTTTTTAAACCTTTTTTTGGATAAGGAACCTAAACTCAAGTTATTCTCTGCACTGAGAAGAAGTGGGTGTGTTGCCATTGTTATGGGGAAAAAAAAGAAGCAACAAGTAAGGGTTGTTGAAGAGTTAGCAATGATTCAGACTCAATGATCACTTTTGTTGGTGTATTTGCAAATATTCTGCGACGGAATCAGACATGCACACAGAGTGAGGCCCTGAGAGCATGTCATCCTGAATGTGGGGTGGCAACATGTTTTATAGTCCATGTTCACGTTGGTGTGGAGCTGGTAGAAAAATACTTTCACTTACTTCCAAAGTATAACAAGAAAGTGAGAAGGAGACAGGGATGTAGGTGCGGGTGGCACATTTACAATGCGGAACAGAAAATGTTGACGGTTGTACTTAGACAGTTCAATAATGAGTTACACTTATCATGAAATTTCAGTTAACTTATGAGGAACTTGTGATGAAATTATGTGGGTTAAAAGGTCACATAAGAAAATGCAGACAGCATATACAGTATAAGATAAGTAAAACTAAAAATGTAATTTTCCATTCCACATCCATGTGTGTGCATTCAACACACACATCATTTTTGATTTTTCATTTTTGGTCTATTGGCTTCTGCAGTGCAGGTTGTTTTCATGGATGTATACATATACATACAAATGAATCTGTCAAATGTAACTAAGTATTTATTACTGTATAGATATGCTATTTGAGAGTTTTTCATTACTTCAACACAAACATTTTGTTCAATTGTAGATACAAAAACATGATAGGATCACAATACAAAATATATTGTTTAGAATTAAAGCAGTAGTTTCCGTCTGTTCCTGCAGAACAACTGCGGCCTGGTGACGTATAGAACCAACTTCACCAAATTCAGCCGTCATATGTGCTGCCTTCAACTGATCAATGACCGCAAACTGGATTTGTTCAAAGACAATGATGATCTGGAGCTCTTGTTTCATCATGGCACAAATTACGCTACAGAAATTTGCAAGACACATGTTCTCCCTGTGTCTGCATGGGTTAATTGGTGATTCTAAAATTGGCCGTAGGTGTGAGTGGTTGTCTGTCTCTCTGTGTTAGCCCTGTGATAGACTGGTGACCTGTCCAGGATGTACCCCGCTTCTTGCCCCGCAACCCTTCACAGGACAAGTGGTTACAGAAGATGTATAATGTTGGACAGAAATTCTGACATTAGAAAAGGTTTAGGTTTTATATGGGTAATTTTAGAGTGTAATAAATGTTGCTAGAGTCATAGAAGTAGAATAAATTCAACACAAAAGTTAGGTTAGTCATTTATTCATTGGAAATGTGCTTTTATTTGGGTCCAGATTGTAACTCAAGATTACATTCAAAGATGACTGTCAGATACAGATGACAGATGAGATATTCAAAAGCTTTGTCCCGTCAGGTAAAACGATCACTTCATCAGCCTCCCTGAACACCACCAGTTTGCCGTCATCGGTCAGTTGAACACGACACATGTTACACTCGGGACCGTAGGTTTTTGTGTCCCACTTGGGAGAGTTACACTTGTTGTACATGACCAGGTTGCAGTCGGACTGCATGCACAGACGGTCAGCATCTGATCCACAGGTGTTTGAAGCCCACACAGGCTTCCAGCCATAGATGACAAAGTTACCATCATCCTGCAGAAAGAAAAAGTGTTATCAGAACACACATTTCCAAACTCTCATTTCTTTTGCACATGCTTCATTCATCCTGATCAATGTCTTGAGCTACTCACCTGGAATAGCCTTCCACTGGCGGTTGTTGGACATCAGGTAGTCTCCTCTACGGAGCTCATCATTTCTAGACAAGTAGTTCCTGCTCATGATTCTGCAACAAACAACAAAGGTCATGTGTGTTGTACACAATAAGCTTGACACAAACTTTGGTTCATTTGTACAGATGTAACAGAAAACTCCAATGAAGCTGCTTTAAACTCACATGAAATCACTAAAGCATGAATCCATCAGTAGAAATGTAGAGAGTACTTACAGACTTGAACGTCTCACCCCAGTCAGACAGCAGCAAAGGCAAAGATGTGAAGTACAAGAGGTGAAACTCAGCATTTTATATGGCTGAACTGGGGGGAGTGACTCATCTCTGTTTAATATAAAAAATACGTTATCTTGTTTCGCAGGAAGTTATTTTACAAACCCACTAAAGCGGGTCAATTTCAGAAACAGAAGAAATTCTAAGGAATCTCTGCACTGGGAAGGAGTGGTTGTGATTGTTAGAGAATAATTTCTCTTCCCTATAGATAGTTTGTGTAGTTAATGTTAGATTACTGCTGGGGTCAGTTATCTGCCCTATTCTCTTTGAGGAACATGTCAAGGCCATGGTCCCTCTTTGGCGTCTTCAATCTTACTCTCTGGCTGTCTACAGACACAGCTGTAGAGTTAGATGATAATGCCCTCCGTCACTGGATGACACTTTGTATTTCCTAGCTGGTGTGAATCCTTATCTTCATGTTTATGTACTATAGCCAATTGGATGTTAACACATCTCCCCTTTGGTGCCTCGGCCCACCTTTCTAGTATAAGAATCTGAGCTTTACTGTTTGTCCCTTAGAACTGAGGTGGACTCATGCACTTATGTTGTGATGACGACTCTTCTGTTCTCCTCGTATACGAGCCTAAATAAACTCCTTCAGCATAAGACATACAGAACTCTGGTGCTTCTTCTTCTTCATCGGCATCACCACAAATTCCTCCCTGACAATTGGCGTCACGAACAGGATCTCAATAGAACAATGACTCGGTAAGTGCAAATGTATAATGTCTTGTTATATATTGTGCCTTGCCCTGTCTGCGTTTGACGAGATCACGAACTGAAAATGTAAAATGTGAAAGCCCGTGCCCGTCAGAGAAGGGCCCACCTGAGATCTCTGGTCATAGGAAAGGGATTTCGGGGTGGATTGAAAGAGATGTGCTTCACCAGAGATCAAGATCGGGGACCATCCATCTGTGTCCGTCGGGAACAAAGCTAAATGTGTATACACTGAGACTAAACGTCTACCTTCCCACGTACAGCACTGAAAATTTATGTAAGACCAGAAAACCTGTATGCTGCTGAAGTTGTTTTTGTATGTTTATTGAGCGTCCTGTTTGTTTGAATTTATACAATGGGTGCTCATCAGTCCAAAACAGGGGGTGAAACAAATTGACACACAAAACTGACACACATACAAATAAACAAAACGACACACCACACTCTAAACAACCTGATGCAGAGATACACGGTGCAGGCGGTTTGCAACCACAACATCCACAGAGCATGTTCTCCTGGAGAACACCAGCTGGCGTAGTTGGTCACCTAAAAGGTTGGAAATATGTGTATCCATTCACCACTCTTATGCAAGATTGGACACACGGAGAATGGCCTATGGCTGGGTCATTTGAAACAGATAAACTGAGAGTGGCTCAAACAAACATGGACCCCGCCGTGGGTAATGCCGTGTGGAGTCATCCATATATGAGGTGTGGATGAGTGTGGCAAAACAGAGAAATGGAACAGATGTGTGTAAGGAAGAGAAAATTTCAGATGAACTGAGAGCTGTAATTGAGGAAGTGACTGATCGTGTGAATGCGTCTCTGATGCCTGGACTGGAAGTGAGTTAACAAACAAGAACTGCTGAAATGACACCAATGAAACAAAAACATGCTGATGATGTGAAAGCGTGTGCGAAAGCAATGTTCTATGGATGGGTGAAAAGACAGTCTAACCAACCAGTTTCTCCTCAAGAGTTTCAGAAAACGGTGAGTGAATGTTGAGTGAATGTGGAATGACTGAACTGGAACGTGCTGTTGTTAATTGCCCAAAACTGGGGGTCTCCACAGAGCTCCCACAATGTGTCGTAAAGAACGATGATGATTTGATTTTGCATGCTGCTGCAATGACTCAACTAAAAAGAAACAGAGAACAGGCATTAGCAGACAGGTCAGCAGAGGCAGGCACTCACACCAGTGTAGACACACACAGACAAGATAAGAAGAAAAACAAAACAGCACAGGCTACACACAGCTCCGCAGCTAGCACAGGCATTGAAACAGAGCAACCAGACACATACCTCGTTGACTCCAAACAGTCAATGGAACACAAACTTGTGACAAAGTGTAAACGCAAAACGAAACATACGTCACATGATAGTACAAGTGGCTCAGGAGATGAAACGTATGACACAGACGAAGACTTTGAGCTGACTGACTCCAAAATGACTGAGAAAGAAGCCAGACCAAGGGGGGTGGGATTTAACACAGACACAGACATGTCTAGGTGTACACGATCACAGCTGAAAGCAACAGGCAGAAAAGGGAACGATGTAGCACGAGGACGCGGACGTGCCTCTAGAGCACATTTAAGTGCCCCAAAAATAATGCTAGGTGATACCCCTATCTGTAAACCATGGACCCCAAGTGAAATTTTGGATATGATCCACAAAGCCCCCAATCCAGTCACACAACCTGGACCTTACCTGGCATGGTTAAAACGAGTATGTTGCACATACGATTGTTTGATACCCGATGTTGAGCAGCTGTTGTCATATTCATATGGTGAAAATTGGCCAGTGTGTTCTGATGAGTTTTTGTTCCCTAGTGCTGCTACTGGTGGTAGGTGGCCTGAAGGCAGGCCGCTGATAGATTGGCTAGAAGAAACTGCAAAAAACTGCCATTAATAAATGTGCGCGTCAGAAAATTGATTTCTCAGCCGTAGTCCACTGTATTCAGGGAGAGGAAGAAACAGTGTCAGACTTTATTCAGAGATTCACAAAATCATGGGATTTGAATTCTTCCATACCACGGGAAGAGATGCAACAATTCTGTATCTCCACTTTCTTGGACAACATGATACCACAATTTGCTGCTTCTTTTAAGATAGCACATCCAGCATGGTCCACATTTGACTGGAAAACACTCATTTCTAGTCTGGTTGGAATGCAGAGGAATGGTGTGTTTGTTATGAAGAAAACTCCTTCCAAACAGATGGCTCAGCAAACTCAGCGGAATAAACAGAGGGGAGGGAGGAAGAAGAAAGGTAATTGCCGTAAATGTGGCAGAGCAGGTCATTGGGCCTACGAATGTAGAAATAAATACCATAAAAGGCAAAATCCAAATCAAGGTCAACTTCAATATCACAATCAGATGGGTCAAAACTACGCCCACAGACAAATCTGCCAGCACTTCCTCCCCCTCCCCCTCCTAACTTTCCTCCTGCTGACGGTGCATACGGTGCATACAGTGCCCCTTATCAACGTACATGGGGGTGCCAAAGAGGAACAGGATCTGAACGACCTTATGTGCTGCTATTATTCAAATTTCATCTAATCCACAAGATGGCCCTTTCTTGCCTGTCGAGGTTAATGGTCGTACTGTTGAAATTCTGATTGATAGTGGTGTGACCATTTCAACTGTGAAATCCGATGAACATGTATGTACTGCCACAAATAACTTTGTCACTACTGTCGGTGTTTCAGGTGTCCCGCAGAAAGAGCCACTGTCCAAATGCACAAATATTACGGTTGCTGGTAATAATGTAGCACATTCCTTTCTCATTTCAGAGACGAGCCCCATGAATCTCATGGGAAGAGACTCGCTTTGTAAGTTGCACGCATCCATCCACTGTACACCCGATGGTTTGTTTCTAAGTCTTCCTGATGAAAAAGCTCCACATGTTTTTCAATTCCTTAAAACTGCAAGTGACTGCTTGTATTGTTGGGATTTGCCAAATTTCAATTTGCTTCCTATGTTCACAGTGTCCAGTATCCAGAATATTGCTAAAACCTCCCCTCCGTGTGCTGCGTTAATGTCCGACATGAGGCCTCTGTTGCAGTGTCACTGTACAGCAGCCTTCAGTCCTTCGGAACAGTATAAACAGGTAGCTGCCGCGGTAATACATCAACAACAGGGTTTGTTGAGTGAGCATTGTTTGTTTGTTGGTCCACAAGGATGTGCAATTCCAATTCAACTCTTTGATCAACAAAGTGCATTGTTTGATGTCAGACTCTCTTCTCCCCATGTCACGGACGGTTGCAGTATCCTCTGGCCGTGAGCCAAAACATCTCGGAGCCATGGTGGCGTGGTGTCAGGCCTTGAGGCGAGCTGTATCTTCTCCACCTGTCCAAACAATCACATATCTGGGTGACGAACTGTACATGATAACACTGACTGAATATATTGACATGACACATAGTGTTTTTGCTTTACACTGTCAGGGAGGAATTTGTGGTGATGCCGATGAAGCAGAAGAAGTACCAGAGTCCTGTATGTCTCATGCTGAAGGAGTTTATTTAGGCTCATATACGAGGAGAACAGAAGATTCGTCATCACAACATAAGTGCATGAGCCCACCTCAATTCTAAGGGTCAAACAGTAAAGCTCAGATTCTTATACTAGAAAGGTGGGCCGAGGCAGCAAAGGGGAGATGTGTCAACATCCAATTGGCTATAGTACATAAACATGAAGATAAGGATTCACACCAGCTAGGAAATACAAAGTGTCATCCAGTGACGGAGGACGTTATCATCTAACTCTACATCTGTGTCTATAGACAGTCAGAGAGTGAGACTGAAGATGCCAAAGAGGGACCATGGCCTTGGCATGTTCCTCAGAGAGAAAATAGGGCAGATAACTGACCCCAGCAGTAATCTAACATTAACTACACAAACTATCTATAGGCAAGTGAAATTATTCTCTAACAATCCCCTCTTATTGATCATAAGATCAATACACTATAATTTAGTACCTTAAGGGTGAGTTAATGTCAAGCCATCAGAATCAAAGACCATCACGCAATACAAGAACCCAATGAGATCAAATGTAAAATGTAATAAACAATTAAACAAATAAATGCATCAACATTGATAAAGATGGTGTTGTAAAATAAAACACAATTAAACACAGAATCACGTGACTCAAATAATATCATGATGTAATATTCACACCCCTCTTATATAGCATGTCAGCTTATCTAACATGTGACCCATGAATCCCACCTTCCCGTCAACAAGGACCGCTGGAGGCAAACCCTCAATGGGATAAAGAACCCCTGAAACACCTAAGTGTTAGAAGGGCTCACGTTGGAAATCACAGCCACATGAACCTACTCACAGGAAGCCAAAAACCCCCCCTTTCTTGACGAGAGGAGATAAAAAGACCCCTGCGCTAACTATTCTAACCATGGAGTCAGAAGTCTAGTCTCATCCAGATGATGTCATAAGGGTGTGTAATCACTTGGTACAACACATGAATCAATAACAGTAATACATGAAGATTACATAACAATTCAATGTGACAATTATAGGCAATCAGTATCAGACTAAACGCATGAAGGTAAATATGAAACTTTCAAAGTGGAATTACAGTAAGCAAGACAAAGCAATCATAATAATGTAATAGTAGTAACAGTTGACAGGAGGAATGATCTTCAACCCATGTACTGAGCGCACAGTAGAGGGCCACCACCATGGAGAGGTTACTAGCACATACGATACATGATGGTATGGAATCCATCTCTTTGATCGTCATTGAGTGATGAGGACTTCAAACAACAATAACAACACACATTGTAACGATCGCAAGGATATTCTAATGAGAAGAAAGTATAAATAATTTGAAACTACTCTTTTACTTTATAATTACTATGTGATTTGAACTTAAGTGTAATTAAATGAGAATATAGTATAAATTCAAATAAGTAAACTCATTTTGATAACTTTCTTACTGCTCTCTCTCTCCTGCCATGCCTAAATCACAGTGTCAGAGCGTACCTCTGTGCCATCAGCAGCTTCATCGTCATACATACAGTAAAACTGCATCCAGTCCCCAAACAGCTCAGGAGGGTCAACCTGTGCATCAAGAGCAGAAATACCTGCACCCCGAGTTGAAAGTTTAGGGGCCTGCGTCACCACACCGGCAGCTCTTGTGCAGCACATCTTAATCACTACTCAAAGACAGGCACACAAAACAGCTAGGAGAACAATAACAACAACAAGAAGGATCAAAAATCTGACAATTCCCGCACCCCAATGTATAAATTCAAACAAACAGGACACTCAATAAACATACAAAAACAACTTCAGCAGCATACAGGTTTTCTGGTCTTACATAAATTTTCGGTGCTGTACGTGTGAAGGTAGACGTTTAGTCTCAGTGTATTTAGCTTTGTTCCCGACGGACACAGATTGGTGGTCCCCGATCTTGATCTCTGGTGAAGCAGATCTCTTTCAATCCACCCCGAAATCCCTTTCCTATGACCAGAGATCTCAGGTGGGCCCTTCTGTGATGGGCACGGGCTTTCACCGCACCCAGAAAAGTGATAAGCTCACCCAGCTCTTCCTCACAACCATACAAGCACTTTGCAAAAATTGATAATTCACTTTAAGTTAAAACGTTTCTCTTATACAGAATTAATAATGAAGTATCACTATTAATATGAGTTCTTTATCAAAAGTTTATCTCCCATTTTACATTTTTAGTTCGTGATCTCGTCAAACGCAGACAGGGCAAGGCACAATATATAACAAGACATTATACATTTGCACTTACCGAGTCGTTGTTCTATTGAGATCCTGTTCGTGACGCCAATTGTCAGGGATGAATTTGTGGTGATGCCGATGAAGAAGAAGAAGTACCAGGGTCCTGTATGTCTTATGCTGAAGGAGTTTATTTAGGCTCGTATACGAGGAGAACAGAAGATTCGTCATCACAACATAAGTGCATGAGTCCACCTCAATTCTAAGGGTCAAACAGTAAAGCTCAGATTCTTGGCTATTGGCTATGGTACATAAACATGAAGTTAAGGATTCACACCAGCTAGGAAATACAAAGTGTCATCCAGTGACGGAGGACGTTATCATCTAACTCTACATCTGTGTCTATAGACAGTCAGAGAGTGAGACTGAAGACGCCAAAGAGGGACCATGGCCTTGGCATGTTCCTCAGAGAGAAAATAGGGCAGATAACTGACCCCAGCAGTAATCTACCATTAACTACACAAACTATCTATAGGGAAGTGAAATTATTCTCTAACAAGGACAAAGAAAATCTGCATCAGCTTCCTCCCTGGGGTGCATAAGAAGCCTTTTAGTTTAGATTTTGGTCATCAACCGACACCCAGTAAACACTAAACTAAATGCAGCAAGTGCACATTCACCTTTTCAGTAGTACTCAGCGCAGCCTTATATGGGAAAGGCATATTGGAGCTCCCAGTGACCTGCCTAACAGAGGAGTTTAAGCGTGCCAAGGTTAGACTGGAAATGACACTCACTCAGTCGAAGGATCCAGTGGTTAGGAGTGCAGCGCCCACGGTTAAACAGGGAGGAAGTAGAACCCAAAAGAGGCAGTACAGCAAGCACAGGCAGCCCTTAGGCATAGGGATATCATAGGCCATGTACAGCAAGGGCGTGGAGGCCTAGGGCTGTGTGCAGGGAAACCTCTGTGGAGCAAGGCATCAGGAGTAGAAAAGAGAAAGATGGTAGTGGAAGAGATGCACAAACAAGAGGAAGCAGTAAGATGTGAAAAGCTTTAAGGATTTAGAGTTTAGGGTTACTGCTTCTCATTGTGTTGTTTTGTCTGTGCTACACAGGGGCGTGCACAGACATTTGGAGGGGCTATTGCTCTAACCTGGAAAAAGCCAGCTCCAAAAAATAAACTAAAAAGAACATTTCATCACAGGACTGTGCACTGTTCCGGGCATTAACATTTGGCTCACCTATACAAAACAATTAAGAGTGTAAGTGTTCAAATAAAAAAGTGTTATTATTGGTGTGATCAATGCAAGATCTATTTTTTTTTTTAACCTTATCACTCAATGAAGGTATGTGCAAGCTTAGCGGAGAGTTTGGAGATGGAGCTGTCTCCAATATAATAATTAATATAATTCTGCATAAGTTCTATAATGTACCTTTAAATTAAGGATACTATTGTCCACAGCATCTACAGTTGAAACCAGTTGTTTACATACACTGTGTTAAAAGACACATAAACATTTTTTCCTCACTGTCTGAAGTTAAATCAGACTAAATCTCTCCTGTTTTAGATCAGTTAGGATTATCAAAATTATTTTGCTAAATGCCACAATAATGACAGAGAGAATTTCTTAGAGATTTTTTTTATCACTTTCTTCAAAGTCAGAAGTTTACATACATTTCCTTAGTATTTGGTAGCATTGCCTTCAAACTGTATGACTTGGGTCAAACGCTTTGGGTATCCTTCCACAAGCTTCTCGCAATAATAGAGCAACAATAGCCCGTACCTGTGCACGTCCGTGGTGCTACGTATACGTACAGAAGTTCCTCTATCTGGTAGTTTACATTAAAGCACACCATATATGATTGGAATTAACTGCTGACATTTGAGGTTGCTTGCATTTTATTTGGGTTCTTACATTCACTGCTGATGTGGAGTGTTTGCTGGTAGCTGCTCATCACCTAGACACCTCTGGAGATCTGATTGTAAGAAAACAACCAAGATGTAACTCATGGCCTTTGAATCTGCAGAACTGGAGATAAACAACTGTGCCACGACTTGTGATTGCAAAACTGCTCCACAAGATGTCACTCTAGACCCACTGCAGTCTTTACGTTTACATGTGTCAGCCTCTGAATTTATGAGGTAACTGTATAAACCAGTACTTTTAAATTGTCTTTGTAGAGAGAGGAACAATGTAATTAATGAGATTTCCAGTTTAAACATCAGTAATATTGTTTCCCTCTTCATGTAGAACACATGATCTTAACTCTGTCACTCTGGGCTGAAAAAAACATAAGAACATAAGAAGAAGAAAAAGAAGTTCTCAACATCTCAGCATCCATCTGTATGCGAATGACATTTTCTCTCTGTATGGAGGTTAAAATTAAATAAAGTGCTGCAGGTGCACTTTGTGCCAAACCTTTGCCTCCCTCTTTTAATGTTTTTGTGTTGCCTGGTCATTATTATTCTGCCGCTGTTCCTCTCTCTCTCTCTCCATCGCTGCCATTTGGGGAAACACCACTTTGTGCCCTAGATGTGGTTTGTCTAGACGTCTCCATTGTCTGCTCGACTCTGCTCCCTGTGCCGAGAGCAAATCTCATTAACAGTGAGAGGGATTGGCAGAGCAGGGCCTCACTCAGAGGCTCTGTGTGAACACTGTGCGCTAAAAATAGAGAAAGAGGGCGATTACTTTATAGATCTGTGATTACAGCTGAACTGTTAACCTGTGCTGTCTGGTACCAGTTCCTCTGAAGTGCTGATAGTGAGACTGCATGTTATGAGGATAAAACAGTAGTGATCAGAAATAAATAAAACATCAAAAATATGTGATCACATACAAACACTAAGAGGAGAATGTACTTAATTCTTTAAATCACTCTCCTACACTGTCGTTGCTTTTGCTTCAGGTGTGTTTTGAAGAAGAACCACTAGATGGCAAACTGGGTTTAAACTAAAAATGTAGTTCTCAAGAAGTAATAAATAGCTCAGCCTGATACTTACAGATGGGGTACCGTATTCTTTCTGGACTGGGCTCAGAGGGACAAAAGCTACAGAACTGCAGCAGGTTTCAGCTTTTAGGGTTTGCTGTTGATTTTAGTTTGGGGGGAGCAATGCACCTTCAAAGCTGTAATTCTATACCCACTGTTGGAAGGCATCAGTGGTACTTGAGAGAATGTTTAAAAGGGATATGCATGTGAATAAATTAAAAAAATAAAATAGGACAGATATGTTTTCATCATCAGGGCAGAGTTTGAGTATGAAATTACAGTTTGCTGTAAATCATGTGTCTAAGTGCAGTTTTCACGATAATGCCCAGAAACCAGTCTATTTCTGTTTAAATCAGTTTATGGTAATTTGACAAAACAAAGGTTTATTTGTGAATGAGAGCAGAGTGTAAACCAAACAATAATGAGCTCTTTCAGATAGAGCAGCAGCCACCTTATCTGAATTTGCATGACCCAAATTGGGTGTGATGCAGTGAGTCTAAGGTTTCTGTCTAAGGTCTAAGGTTTTAGTTTTGTATTAGCAGTATTGTCCTGTCAATTTTAATCTACATTTCTACACTTTCTGTTTTTCAAATTTACAGAAACCTTTTTTTTATTATTATTTACGCAGCATAGTCTTGATGCTGTGCACTAGCTGTCTTTAACTAATTCACCGTGGCTCGATGCCACACTGCACAGTCCTCGTGGTGGGCGATGAATCTGGGCTTTTTAATTGCAGCTTGCCAATAGCGTCTTCTGCTGAACAATTTGTATCAAACTCTGGACAACTCCAGGCATTCAGGGCTTGTTTTATTTTCAATCACCGCTCCCTCTGCCAAACGTTTGCCAACACAGTCATTATGTGAAACACAATATCGGCCAGAAATTACCGGTTCCTCTTGCTTTATTAAAAGTTTTTTCTCCAGCTGTCAGTGATTTTCCAACCAGGGCCATGTCGGACCACAGACACTCATTCTTAAGATACAAAAGGCCCTTTCTCTTTTCATTAATATTGGAAACATTACGACCTTCTGGTGCCCTATTCTGGCTTAGCCTCTGGTTTTAGGGTCTTGACTGGAGTTCAATCTAGATTTTTTTTTGGTTTATATTATAATAAAGAACCGGCACTGAATGTACCTGTCCAAACACTAGCAAAACAGGAAAGAAGAAGACGAAACCAAAGACATAAATTAAAACTATCATGGACCCTGAACCTGTGGAGAGAAAAATCCATCCATCAATCCATCCATTCATTAAATACAAAACCATTTATTTCTCTATAGGTTTCAGAACCTATCCCAGCCAGGTGTCTCTGGGCGAGTTCACCCTCACATGCCCATCTGTGGCCAATTTAGAGATGCTAATGAACGTAACATGCATGTTTTTGGACTGTGGGAGGAAGCCAAAGCACCTGGAGAAGCACAAAAAAGACAAACTGCGTAATGCAAAGTGTTAACTGGATTGATGCCACAGGATAAAGCAGGTTCTGGCTGTCAGGAAGTAGCTGGCTGCTCATTTGGATCATTGATCCATTGCTGAACGGGACTGAATTGATCAATGGACCAGAACTTCTCTGCGAGGTAAATTTTCTTGAGAAAGAACTACAAATAAATAAATAAATAAAAAATCAAATGACTGCAAATATGTTGCAAACTCACTCTCTAGCTGTTTTATATGAGGGCTGTGGGCCTTTCACATGTGTGTGGGTCCGAAAAAACATTGCTTCATCACTTATTCCCTGATCATTTGTTTTGACAAATATCTATTTGTTGGTGTTATTCTATGAAAATTAATAATCCGGGTTTATAAAATCCTCACCTTTTAATTTTAGTCTCACCATTTTTTAAACTGTTCTAGTCTGGCCTCTCTATTCAAGTTTCTAAACTGGCTGTTCGTTTGCAGACTGCACTGTGCATATTAGATTTGTCGTCCTAATCTAAACTGTATTATGTTTTGCTTTCCTTGTAGACAGAAATATATCGTGCGCTCATAGTGGCGACTTTACGGTATTTCGCCCCATCCCTCTGCGCACCGTGCCTGGCAGGAGCCCACGGCTTCAGATCCTGCAACACTGACAATGACGCGTGAGGGAGATGGTCGAAAAATGAACTCCGCTCCGTAAAACAGACGATTTCTGATCGCAGCACGCTCACGGGGGATCATTTTGGCGTCACTGGCCGAGCTTTCACCTGCGCGTTGCTCCAGCGTGAGTGGACAGACACGCAGAAAACCATTTCGCAACCTATTTTGCATGCAGCCTACGGGGCGCATGAAGTCTGGGATATATTTTTCCACCCCGCTCAGTCCTCCCAGCCTTGCAATGCGCACGCTTGTGGTCTCTGTCTGAAGAAGGCGTGGGGCTTTGTCACTGACCCAGGAGTGCTCGTTTTAAGCAACAGTCAGTCGTCTCTACATGATGTTTTGAGCGCCAAGGGGAGCTGAGAGAGAGAGAGAGAGAGGGGCTGGTGTCGACGGGGGAGGTTCCTTCACTGCGCAGACAGACAAGCGGCGGACCGTCTCTGCGCTACCGCTCGCCGTCTCCTCCACTACAACAACAACAAAAAAAAAACAACACACAGCACCAGAGGACGGCGGGAGGGAGCTGGGGAAGGACTGGAGTGGAAATCTGGACATATACGGCGTTAAAATGACGATGTCCGTCCCGGAGAGGAAATCAGGATCGGAGGGGAAGGAGGAGGAGAGCGAGGATGAGAGCGAGATCTTGGAGGAGAGCCCGTGCGGCCGGTGGCAGAAGCGCAAAGAGCAGGTTGGTGGGTTTGTGTCGGTGTGTCCGTGGCCAGCGTGGGAGGGAGCGCGTTTCTTTGAACTGAAAGCAATCCCTGATCAGGAAATCAATCAATCGAGCTGTCCTCTCTGGTCAGGCTGGATATAGCCTGCTCGTTATGCAATGCTTGAGCCAGGCTGGGGTATTTTAGCTCTATGTTGTTTTGCACCATAAATCTCTCCCCCTTACATGTCTGATCTGCTTAGCCCACATAAAGTCTATTTGAGTGGCTCTGGCTGGTGGAAGCTGTTTGGTCATTTCATGCTTCAAATCTTAAGACAGAGAGAAACTGAAGCCAGGTATTGGTATGGATGAAGGTTTCAGCAAAACCTAGTTGTCTGGAAGATTTCAGGAACTGGACAAACATTCATATCACCCTAAGACACTTTTGACCAGTCTCGACTCTTTCATTTGTAGCCATAAAAGCATGCAGGACTCAGATAATCTTTTGCACCATCTTCTGAATATCTCTTGCTTGTCACGCCTTTAGATCATCATAAACTGAACATTTTTAAGTTTCAGACTCAGGTGGAGGTTTCACTAAAACCGTTTCCCCTCATGTTTGTCTGCAAAGTTATGTAGAGCAGGATCCAACACACTGTGGACAAGTCTGTCTCCTTCATTTCTTTTATTCCGTGAAAGCATGAGGGACTTAGAGACAGATGGAGGATTATGGCTAAACGCTGAATGTGGTTAATATTAAAGGCAACGCACTTAACAAAGTCACGAGAACAAACTATTGCCGCGTCCAATGAGTCTCTTTACATGTTTACATTTTCAGGAACAATCTTCCAACGTTCCTCTTTTTATATATTTAGATTTTTATAAGTGCAATATATTTTGGACTTGATTGGTAAAACAAGACAAGCAGCGTCAATAGAAACTGTGACACGATTTTAAAGATTAAAGTTAGATCAATGAAAGAAGCTGGTAGTTGTTGTTCTTGCACTTGTTTTAGTTATATTCGTATTTGTACGGGGATTCATTGAGTCAGTCGGCTATAAATTGTCAGAAAATTGTGATAAAAGATGGGTCAAGACAAAGAAAACCAGCAACTCTTCCCACATGAGAGGCAACTGCGTAAACTTGGACATTTTTGTTGCGGAGTGATTTACTGGCAATTTAATTTTGTGCAACACTGAAATCTGTGCAACATAACACATTACTTTTCTGACTGTGAAGACACAGAGCAGGTTCAGGCGATCTGAGGAGGAACATTTCAGCAGCAATGATTTTGCATATGTGAATGTCTAAACTCACTTTCTAAACCATGGATTATTATTCAATTTGTAATAGTTTGAGGCTCACACTTGTGGCTGTGGGACCTTAGAAACATTTCAAACTAATTTCTGATGAGTGAGAACTAATTAAAAGATATTACAGTTTCTGAGTCGTAGTTCAAATGCACAAGATGTTTGCTGTATTGACTGTAAGTATCAGCATTATTTTGATTTTCACAGTAGAAAACACTCCAGCGTCCTTGCGTGAAGCTTCATCTCTTGTCCACATGAGGAATATACGGATTTACAAAAAAAACCCGAAGTGCTAATGTTTTTATGGGAGACAAGAAACAGACGTCTAAATGTCACAGCATTGTGAAGCGGCGGGTGTCTCCTCCACTAACGGCTCCAGATAAGGCTCAGAGTTTAAGTTGAAGGTTATCTCTGGTGCACACACAGGGTCCCCTGCACGCCGCAGCCACCTGACCTTGCGCTTTCTGAACCCACTGAGTATTCTTCGTGTTGAAACGAACACACACGCACGCACGCTCAATCTGCCCCGCCCTGGTGCTTTTCCACCCATTGATTACCCATCTGTGCATTTTCTGGCCTGCCGCGTTTTTATTTGCTCCACACTGAGAGGGTTGTTCAAAAAATGGCTGGTTGCTGCAGTAAATACTCATATTGGAATCATGTGAGACAGTTATTGACTAATATGTTCATATTTAATCAGACTTTTCTTGGAATATTTAAGGTAGGAAGCATTTTTATGGCTAAACAAAACACTCCCAGCTAATAGTATTTATTATAACTGATTATTCTGTCAGTTTGAGGGAGTATTTGCTCATAAAGTGTCAGAACATTAATGACAAGGCGCAGCAAGGGGGCGTCTTGCTGGTTTTATCCAACAGTCCCAAACAGTGTTTAATTTGCGGTATCAGCATCCTCTTCATTTGCCAAGTATGCGTACACATATACAAGGAAGTTGACTCCACGTGACTCTGACAGATAAAAAAAACAAAACACAGTGGCACAAGTAGCAAAGCCTTACAGATGAGAAGCATTCATTCATTCATCTTCTTCTGTAACCGCTTGTTCCTGTGAAGGGTCGCGGGGTCTGCTGGAGCCTATCCCAGCTGTCATCGGGCGAGAGGCGGGGTACACCCTGGACAGGTCGCCAGTCTATCGCAGGGCTAACACAGAGAGACAGACAACCATTCACACTCACACTCACACCTATGGCCAATTTAGAATCACCATTTAACCTAATGAGTATGGCTTTGGACGGTGGGAGGAAGCCGGAGTACCTGGAAAGAACCTTCTCGCTGTGAGGCATCAGTGCTAACCACCTCACCACAGTGCCGCCCAGATGAGAAGCAGAAACCAGAATATTATCAGCATTTCTGCTTCATAAATGACATTAAACACTTGCCTCTTTTTGTAGATTAAGTTTAAGTATATTTCAGTGATATAAGTGTCTTACGGCACTGCTCCAATTTGATCATCATAATACATCCCTATCTGAAGCCCTTAAAGTCAGGATCAATTCATTCATTTTTCGATTATTCCTTTTTCCCCCTAAAATCGACAAAGTTAAATCCATTCAATTGTTGTTTCACCTAAAAAAACAAATACTATAGTTTTCTGTCACTTAAAAGAAGGAAAAGCTGCAGTGATTAGACAGCACAAAGCATTATAACTGTTAGAACTTTTGTATTTCAGTTTGAATTGGCAGCTTTGTTATTTTTTTTTTGTTCCATTGGATGTTTGTGTAAAAAGCAAGATGGTCCAAGCAGCAGCACCACAATGTGACACAACACATTCATCAGATCGAAGCGCTTTATTTTTTCTCTCTAGGAACAAATAAATTAAAATGGGTGGACGGTTGTTGCACAATATTGCTGACATGCGGTGCTGCTGCTCTCTTTGATTAATATGACTTACAGGGGAATCTGCACGTCAGCAGCAAAGTGATTTACACTTCTGACTGGTGTGGAGGCACGTATCCTCCGATTGAGTCATCTGTGCCTTCCCAGAATTGGGACATTCAGGCCACCACAGGCCATTTTACTAAGGGTTTACTAAGTGACTCAGAAAATATTTCTGCTGAGGCATGAATCTGACAAAAACTGTCTCTTTTTGTCGCTCTTCATTCGAATATAAGAAACCTTACTCATGTTTTAATGTCCTTTTTTAGGAGGCCTGCTTATTGACACGACCAGCAGCTGTAGTTTGCACTAAACTATATAAATTAAATTTAAGACCACTAACACAAACAAACATCCACAAATCCCCTTCAAAATAAAAAGAGTGTTAAAGTGCAGAACTTGCAGAGTTTACTTTTGCAGCCCGTTGATATTTGCATGGACTTCAATGGGTGCATTGCACACAGGAACTGCTAATTCAGCACAGTGTTAATGGCGCCAGCGTGTCAAATTTAAATAAGTAAAGTCTGAAAGCACAGTCGTCTGACAGCCATTACGATGCAGTGGGAGTGGTATCACACAGAGTTTGTTTTAATACAGTCCACTCTGGAGAAGAGATTACTGACGGTCCCCTGTGATCTCGGTTCGGTAATGTAGCATGGTGGACCTCCTGAAGTAAATCCACACCCAGCCCCACCAGAGGAGCTCGGCGCTTATTCCAGTAATTGCTCCATCTTCTTTTTTCCAGTATCTGCTTCACGGAGAGATGAAAATGAGGCAGGATGGGAGGACTGCGTTCATTTACTGACGTGTCACTTCACGTATGAATTTGTGAGCCTCGGTGTGATGGGAGCAGTCTGCGTCTTTGCTAGAGTCCCATGTTTGTGTCATTGCTCTCGTGTGTTAGTTGATGAGAATCGAGAAGCTTTGGCAGATACTATGTACAGACACGGATGGTCAGGTTATTGCTGCTATAGGACATCTGTCAGAGCAGGAAAAGCACATGTGTACACCTCTGTTTTACCTACAATGTCAAGTCAAACCGTGGGTAGACGATGACACCTATTAAAATATGGCATTTGTTTTGCAAAATATCTTCTCTGAGGGTAAATGTGTATCAAAAAGTGGGTCTGTGTTGTGAACTGGCTCACATTCCTATAGAAAAAGCCTGCATTTAGAACACCGTCACATGGCGTTTTATTTAGATTTGTTCAGAGTGCATCCTTACTAGCACTTTGTTCTCACTTTTAATTGCAGCATTGCATTGCTCGGGACGGCACATGACGCTTCCAAAGTGTTTTGCATTTCAGATTTGATTTAAGAATAGATCGGCATGTTCTCTGCAAAGTGCTATGAGATATTCATAATGAGAAATTCGATGTGGCCTTCAGGAATAAAATGGTTAGCAGTGTAATTTGATGCTAACCTGACATAGTCGTGACTGAATTCTTATCAGAGTAGGATTCTGGTAACACGCCATTTGGATTACACTATTGGCATGTTTCAACTGATACAGAGAAAGAAATACGTCAGTACACAACTGGATGGTCCTCCAACCAATCAGAGCCATTTAGCCGTAAACAAATTCAACTCCACAGATGACTCTAGAGATGATGTGCTATTCTTCTGTCTGTCTGGACTTGATCGGCCTGGCAGAGCATAATTATTTCCCAACAGAGCCACTCTAGACCAACTTCCTGCCACAAAAAATCTTGTGGGTGGAGAAGTTCGTCTGTCTAATTTTAGCCAGTATAAAGAAGCAAACCGAAAAGTCAAATATTTTTAGAAGCTGGAAACTTTCCTGTTAATCGTTAAGTCAGCAGTGGTTCTGCACATTTAATTTTTCTAGGTGCTGTGTTGAATATCAAAAGCCTGGTTGGGATAACAGTTTTTCTGTTTTCCATGCTTGAAGTTGTAAATCTGAGCCATTAAACCGAGCAAACAAGCCCTCCGCGCAGAGCGTTTACCCCTCCTAAGTCCATGTCAAATTGTAGTAAGCGCTTGTTGTCCTGAGGGGTCCTCCTAATAACTGACACTCCACAATAATCCAGCAGCACATGCATGCTGGCTGCTGTGACAGCTGTCCGATGAGGAATGACATCCACTCAGGTTTCCCTGGAGGGGAAACAGGGAGCAGGGACAAGCAGCTTTGATACACCTGTTAACACGGTCACTCTGCCAGCAGCGGTCCTCCCCGCCTACTGCTGACGGCTTAGGGCTTTACTGGGAAACCCATTTACATCCTTTAATTCCCAGAAAACAACAATAATCATTTGCGTAGCTGAGCCGAACAATTGATCGTTTGTTGTTTTTAGTCGTGCTGGCTTTAAGGAGTGCCGGTCTCAGCGTTGGTTGGTCTGTTCACCACTTTAGTCGAGACTAAAATATCTGATTCTGTGATAGTCTCTGGAGTTTTTCATATCAGATCTTTCACTTATTTATTTTTTGGACTTTGCTTTGTTGGATGGCTTTGTGGATGGATGCCAACTTTCTTAATGTTCCTATTGCTGGTTTCTGACCTATTTTTCTTGGAGCATCCCATACTTGTATCCTAAATTTGTACTCCAGTTTGTGCATAAAAGCATCTTTCCGCTCCATCATGTCTGATGAGCCATTCACGCTTTTATATTACCCAGACATGTTGGTTTATTCTTTCATTTGTGATGCTCTGACTGCAGAGAAAACAAAGCTGCAAGCTGACTTGAGGAAAGTGATCAAGAGCCAGGTCCCAGATCATATATACAAACATTTGATTATCAAGTAAGCGTGTCATTGTGATTTTATTCAACAGTTGTGTTGTGTTCATAATATGCAGTATGGTGTTACGAATTATAACATCCAGCCATTAGAGGCGCTAGAGGGGAGGTGAAGGAAAAGATGAGAGAGGAGAAGGAGATGTAAACAGATGCTGATGAGTGAGAAGTAAATACTGCGATCCCCTACGTATTCGTGTGATTATTTGACTTAGTAGTAGCTAACGCAACAAGTTGGTAACCTAATGTTGACGAGCTCAAAGCAGAGAATACTTGGCGCCACTCCTGTGGTCTTTAATGCCCCACTAATAGGTGGTTTAGGCTTCTGCGTCAATTTGACGCTGTAGCTATGGCGACAGCCCAGACAATATGCAGACACTAACGCCTTAGGTGACGTCCACCTGAGCCCCAGAAATGTAATTACGTGTTGACCACAGACCACAAGAGCTGTGACTGGTCCTCGTGGCAGTGGCGTGTTTCCACTTTAGTTTTTCCGGCTGCTTCTCCATAGCCTCAATTTGTGAATAGATTGTTTTGGATCAATAAAGATGGAACACATCGAGGAAAGGTTAACTGAGGTGGTCTGGAGATATAAACATCTGCAGGACTCGTCTTCTGCGAATTTGCGGCTAAAGTCATTGTTGAAAGTGAAGCAGGAAGTGGAAACGCAAAATAACCCGACACAGCGCCGTCTAGCGTTAGTTAATTAGCGACTGGCTCTGTTATAGAGCGAGCCAGACTGACGAGCCCACGAGTATAAATGGCTCGCACCGGCATAGGTCACAGCATCTACGTCCCGCAGTGCATGGACCCCAGGTTGGGAACCCTGGTCCCAAACGATGAATCCTTATGACTTTAATAATCTTCTGATTTCTCTTTCTGCGCCAATATGACGTTAACATATTTAGATGTAAGGTCTCGAATTTGAAGCATCCAAATGAGATTTAAGTTCATGTTCTCTTAAGGCTAAATTGCTATAACTTTATTTGAGCAAAATCATCAAGTCAAAGTTTCAGATTGCCCTAGTTGCCTTAGTTTTATAACCAAATACCTGCAAAACTAAGACCACGCCCCTCAGCTGTACTTTGTGTTTAGTGCATATTACAAAAAGGCTTTAAGAGAAGACCATGGTAAATATATCTCTTCCTATAACTGCTTATTAAAAGTGAATCCTTGTGTGGGAAAAGGAGGAACCTGCTTTTCTGCCTCTGATTTACAAATGACTCAGAGTGACTTTACGAGCGGCACTGCGTAATTTACCTGTTCATGTGTGATGACATAATGTATTTTACAACCTCACAACTGATTGCAAAAGATAGCGCTCGCTGTTTTAGGCTGCGCATTTCATAGCTGCGAGGCTGGACTGTTCTGTATGAGTGGCTGAGTTTAAAATCAAATTAGTGTCGTTCCACACCGCTGTTCACACGAGCTAATTGTTGTCTTTCTTTCAGTGGCGCCAGTGCATGAAGGAGGCTTGTTTATACAAAACAGACGCTGGCTGCACTTGCGTAGCACCTGCATGACAGTTTTAGGCTGTGTTTACTCTTCGGTCAGCATCTAGACGAGGACCCTGTTACTAACTCCACAGAGCAGGCAGCTATCGTCAGCCTGTGATTTTGAGAGCAGTCTAGAAGTTAATTTGAGAGTAAGTGTGGAAGCTGGAGCTTGTGTCCCAACTTCACGGCAGGTGGGCCGAGAAGGAGGAAGAAATTAGGCTTTGTACCTCTTTCACAAAGCTTGTCTTCTGGCTGCACGGCACAGAGCTAAGGAGATCAAATGTTTCCTCAGATTATTAGTTTATGACCTTAATGTAGGGCGGCACAGTGGCGTGGTGCTTAGCGCTGATGCCTCACAGCAAGAAGGTTTTGTGGTTGAATCCTGGCCGACTGGGGCTTTTGTGTGTGGAGTCTGCATGTTCTCCGTGTGTCTGCGTGGGTTCTCTCTAGGTACTCTTGCTTCCTACAGAGTTAGGCTAGTAGGTGATTCTAAAGAGGCCGTAGGTGCGCATGTGAGTGTGAATGGTTGTCTGTCTCTCAGTGTTAGCCCTGCAATAGACTGTCCAGGGTGTCCCCCGCCTCTCGCACAATGGCAGCTGGGATAGGCTCCAGCCCCCCCACGAGCCTTCAGTAAATGACCTGCAGCTAAAATGGCTTCAGTTGTGACTTAAAATCAAATACTATAACAATGAAAACAGAAATGTTAAGCTTGCATGTGCTTGCTTTAAAATTAAAGGCACCTTGTGGAGTGTTTGACCACCGGTGGCGCTATTGAGCAATATTATACGACCACAATTCCACTGATCAGAAGTTGGTGGCGTTAACAAAAAAAACAAAAGAAGAAGAAAAATCCACCAATAAAGGCAAGAAATAAGACCAATTGTAGACAATGTGATGTTTGTTAGACATTGTGGATTTACAGAGAATACTTCTGTTTCTCCACTAAGCACGTTTAAGACACTTAAGTGAATGAAATATTGCAAACATAATCCCATGGCCTTGAATTTATTGATTTTAGGATCAAACAAGGAAATTGCCTGGCCTCCTTCTCCTTGATAATCCATATTGGTGCATCTGATCTGAACAAAACCCAACTGGAGCTGTGCTGAAAATGTCATATTAGGGCATTTAGGAATTACACACCATCAGCCAACTGATTCAATCCAGAAAAGCACTAAAAGCAATTACCTTTCCCTTGAAGTAGCTGCTGTTCCTGTCTGTGTGGGTGTGTGGGTGGCTGTGAAAAAAACTTACCATAACCTTAGAATAAGTCCACTGTTGTTCAGGTCTGCTACAGCACATTAGGAGAGTCATATGCCTGTGAGTAATCAAGCCAACAGGAAGTGCAACGAACACTTTTCTACCTGTATGTTTTTAGTCATGCCTCGTGTCCTGCTCGGGTCATGTGATCTTGAGGGATCCAGTCACCTGGTAGTGAAATGTGAGCCAGCAAGGGGGCCCGGAGGGGGTCATCAGATCTGATGGGATGCACAGAGAGGTAGTTGTCAGCGTTTTCCACTCCAGCTGTGTGAAATGGAGCCACCCAGATATTTTTATTTGTACAGGAGAGCTGGCGTGAAAAGGCATCTTCGAGGAACGGCTGTCTTGTCTGTAGGCTTTCGCAGAGCTGTCATGGTCGTTCAGTTCACATCCACGCTCCTGGCGAACGCCCTCCAGCTCCTCGAGTGTGCTCCGCGCGCAGTCGCAAAGACGCCGCTTTCCTTGAGTCATCTTCTGGGACGGCTGCATGAGAATGTGTGACGTTTTGTTCAAGAAACACACACAGATTTGTCTTTTCAGATTCACAGGAACAAAAGATTCTGGCATTTATCACATGGGAACAGAAGTCTTAACAGCTGCATATATATTTGCATAATTCAGGCTGCAATAACTACTTCTAAAGGCAGCTTTTCTGTCTCTGCCTCTTTTTGCTTTTAGGAGGACGGAATGTAAGTCCACTGAAAGACTAGGAAATAAATTGTATTTCCTAATCTTTTCCAAACATAGAAAACAGTAGAAGTGGAGTTTGATCACGAAAACAAATTATTTACTTAGTTGATCTGTTTGATTTGGATTTCAGAACTTCAGTCTTGCAAAGCACTTCTTTGGATGTGCCATTGCGCAAAGAAAGTGAACGTTGAAAAAAACAAAAGTAAACAATGAAACCAAAGCAGGGTGTAAGCACAGAATACAAGGACATTGTTTGAAATTGTACAGGCTATAAGAAAACACCCTTACTGTGACCCATCCACACCCTCCCTTTTCCTCCTTCAAACCAGTTCTGTCATTTTGTCCCGTGAGAAACGTAGACACACTCCAGTCCTCCGGTCCGAGCCCGTTTCCACTCTCCCGTGAATAAGTGGCTCTGTGCGGGATTTAGGCAAAATGACACATGTGCCTGCTACGTTACGGAAGAAAGTTTAAATTTAAAAAAAGACGCTGTACCATCTCTGCAAACATCAGAGATTTGTAAAGAGTTTCTCCTGTCACGTTGCTCCTTGATTTGTAGCGCACAAATTGTAATTGTCAGATGTGCATTCTCACGTGCAGCCTGCGGCCCGTGTAAGTTTTCTCAGCTATGCAAACAAGCCGTGAAGTGTGTCTGCATGGGCAAATGGAGCGCAGCCAGTCATAAAGCCACTTCTATAGTAACTTGTTAGGATCAGAGGTGCAACAAGCTATGATATGTCCGCATAAACTATATAAATACATGCCCTGATGTAGAATTCAGCTTTTCAACACATTCAAGTACATATACATGCACCATTAAAATCTATTGTTTGTAAGAAAACACATAAGAGAGACTCAGAGCCGATGCAAAGAGCCTCTGAAGACGTTGAAGGTACAGTCAGGTTGCTATTACGTGTTTTGTATTCACCCTTCCCCTGCAGTAGGGCAAAGGCCAAGGTTCCCTACCTCCTCGCAGCTGCTCCAGTGTTTTATGTGACGTAGATCAAAGAGCACGTGTGTGGATATCAGCTCAAAAAAAAAAAAAAAAAAAAAAACCCCGCTGAGAGCTCCTACGGCTGCTGGCAGGTGAGAACAGATTGCGAGGAGCCGCCGTAAACACGACAGTCCTCATAAAGACCGTGTGTTTTAAATGTCAATAATGGAGAGATTCAACATGAGGTTTCACGTGCTATTGTGGCTTCAAAGGCAGCTTTCTGCACTTTGTTGACCGGCCGATATGAAAACTGCGTGTGTTCATTCCTGTGCATGTCAACGGCGACAGCTCATATCTTGACCTTTGAAACCAAATATGGATATCTCAGTGTCAAATCTGCACTTCATAAAGGGCACGGTGACCGCGTGGAGAGACACTGCACACATACTTAAGTGTTTTAATGGTGGAGGAAAGTACTGGTGAAAGGTTGATATTCGTTTATTTGCCCCGGAGGCTAAGCTGTGTAAATACGTTTTATTTGGACTTGCACCTGCACCGGGCATGCCTTTTTTTTTTTTTTTTTTTTAGCCTTATTTTTAAAATCAAGACTTGTTTGTTCCATTCTCACATGACTCATTGCCTCCTTCTACTAAACCAGTAATGGGATGGCTGTAGGAAAATTGCACAATGCTTGTATCAACACTTGAAAACAAAATGCTGCACGCACTCACAGCTTAGGTGGTAAATGTAATTTTATGCAAACCAATTTTCCCTGATGTTGTGAAAATGAAGATTTAGCACAAACACTCTGCAGATAGCATCCCTGCAGAAAACAGTCAAATCAAATAGGGGCAAAGCCAACAAATCCTGAACTGCTAACAGTGTTGTCCAATATTATTGCTTGAGGTCTTAACAGTTACCTGTAAATCTTACATTTCTGTGCTGAAATCACATTTAGTGATCGTGACTGTGACTCAAAGGGTAAAATCAAATTTCCACTCCCCCGTAAGTCCGCTGTTGCAGGCGTTTGGCACGTGACGGCTCATTTACATTCAGAATTTGAATGTGTCTGTGGTGTTTATGCAGATCTTGAGTGGGAATGGAAACCAGGTTACTGTGATGCAATAACCGAATTAGAAAGGAATCCGAGCAACCATCAATGAGATGGAGATGCCTGATGAATTAAATATGGAGCCTGTAAATGAAAGGGTGCAATGATAGTGTCCTCTGTATTCTAAATGTTGTTTGTTATTTTATTGTACTGAGTAAGAAAAAAATGGGTTCTCAAAGTCATATGATGTGTTTTTTTTTAGTCAATTAAATTGGGTCCAGAATGCCTGTCTTCTGCTTGTTTTCATCTAAGTTGCTCTGTGTTGAAGGCGGACGCTATTTTTCAGGAAGCAAACAGTATCTGCACTTGCACTTAGTAAGAGCAGTTAAAGTACATCACGTTGATCAAAGAGCTTTTGGAGGTGTTGCCACTTCTGTGGCTCTGACGCAGGCAAACGATCTCTTTAAATCCTCATCCCACCGTCACAACTACTATGTCTTGGTGGTGGAATCGCTTAGAATTGGAGAAAGGATATGGAAGAGTTAAATGAAAGATTTCTGTTGGTGTTTGTTTCCTGGACCTGGCCTGTGTAGTGTCAGGCAGCAGTGCGCATTCAACGCAGAGGGCCCTGGCAGTGTTGAGTCCTGCAAAGAAGTTGAAAGCAGCTCAACTTTGGCCATCAAGATAGAATCATTTTCCAGTGTGATAACTTTCCAGCGTTGTAAAATGTATTATAAACCACTGCGTAATGTTTTGGCATCCGATAAACCTTCATGCACACGTATTCGGGTGGCATTTCTTCACTGTCTTTAAAGTGGCAGTCTTAAAGATTTTAATTTAATAAAAAGTCTCTTTAACCACAATTACAGAATGAGGTATGTGGATTAGGGATGCACTGAAAATTTTCGGCCGAAACCAAAAATGCACTTTTGGGCCACTTTCGGCCGAACATTTATCGCCGAAACAACACGCAATTACAGTATGAGGTATGTGTATTATGACTGAAATTGCTGCGGTTGTTGCTTGCATCATCACAACATCCTGTTTCGGCTGTGTTGTTTCGGCGATGTGGATTAATAGGGATGTCCCAGTCAAGCTATTTTTGGCCCTGATCCCATAGCTACCTTTTAACATTGAGTCCAGATCTGATCTTAAATAAACAAGATTTCCTCCCTTGGGGATTCATAAAAGCTTTTATTATCTTACTTGTATTCTCCTAGATCATGTGGGCACAGTGCGACTGTCCAGTAAATAGGGCTGTCAAAGTTAATGAAGCGAGGAGAGTGTAGCTCGTTCCTTGGCTCATGAAAACCTGTGTTCTCTAATCCAGAAATGGGCTGGTCATCCAATCCATCCTTGCTCCTGTGTCAAGGATTTTTTCCTCTTCTTTTGAATGCAGCGTTCAGTGTTAAATTTTAACGAGTAAAACGCTGTATTAATTTACTGCTAATGTAATCTCTGTGAACAGATATCTGGATGCAAATGCAGAAAGCCAAGCCAGACAATATCTGATGCTTCAGAGATGGCTGCTAATGGAAACCAGCATTCTCACTGAGAAGTTGGAGGTGGGTAGCTCGTCGTCTGCAGCTCTTCATCTCACAGCTCACTGTGACTGCTCCGTCTTGTTCCATTACTCCTTGGGATATTTCAAATTGATTTGCTGTAAGAAAAAGCCAAAAATGACCACTATCTCAAACTTTTGAGAGAGAGTTTGAGAGAAAGTTTAAAATATTGCAGGGAGTAACGTAACAAGAAGGAGCAGCCACAGTGAGCTGTTGGATGAAGAGCTGCAGGCAACAACCTCCAACTTCTCGGTGACGTAACCAACTCCTTTCACTGTTGGTGCCGTGCGGCATAAAATGAGATGACGTTTGTTCACAGATTGACAGAAAAAGGCCAGTTATTATCTAATTCCTTTATTAAAGTGACAATACTTTGCTGCAAGCAGTATCCTGCCTCCTCTAGTATCAGATATTTGATGCTGCTAAATCACCCAGGACTGAGATGTTTGATTGCCGCTTTAAAGCTTGTTCATGTCCCTGGTGATGACAACATGCACCATAGTTGTTGATGTCTTGTGCAGAAACTGTGGACGATTAGGTAAGGGGTAAGACAAACAGGCACTAACCCCCCACGTGGTGCTTTCACAGATACTCCCATTGAGCTTTGTCTGTAACGTTATGTAACAGTCAAAAGAGAAAAGCAGCTCGCTGTGTCCGTGCATGTCTGCCAACAGGCTTTTGTTTGAACACGCGCTGAAGAGCCAGCTCAGGTTGACTCTCACTTTCTCAGCTTAATCCCTCTGGAAGATAAAAGCCACACGATAAACCCAACTCTCTCCCTGCTCAGTCACTTTATCATATCTGCTTTCCTTTAGCTGTGCTTTCTGTTTCCCAACATGGGGCCTTCTTAACAAGCCGAGCATCGCCCACTTGACTAATTGATGTCTATAAACACAACAATGGCTGCAGGAGAGAAGCTTCTGCTTAACTACGTTCCCAAGCCCCTCTTAAGTGGTTTCTTCTGCTTGATAATGTTGTTTCCCTGCTCCTGCCTGCAGTTAGGGGTGTGTTACAAGCCGACGTCAGTCCCAACATGCGCAACCACGCCTCCACTGCGCTCAGTCCAAGCTTTTAACTGTTTCTGGCTGACTACTGTGGCCAGTGCTCAATAAGCCTTTCCACTGTCTGCCAGGTCTTTTGAGCTTTTACCCTGAGTCACCTCTTTTGCTTGGGGGGAGAGCTGTACTGCAGTAACCCTGGAGGAGATGCAGAAGAGTGGGGGTGCGGTCGGTAAAGTTTAAATAACATGCTACTCTTCCGCTGGGTTTGTAGTGGCAATGAAGCAAACAGTGTGTGGATTTACAAGCATGAATTGAGTAATCCAGTGGGCAGAAATTACCCCGCTTTATGGAGAACTTTAATACTCAAGCGGTCTCTGCCAGACCTTGTTAAGCTTCACCAGAGTCAGTTTCAGAGGTTTTAAAAGAAACAGGAAGGGCGCCAGTTTCAAGTTGAAGGGAACACACACATGTTTTTAGCTGCCTAGTTGGAACTGGCGTTACTATTCCAAGAACTGGACTGGTTGCGCAACATCATTGTTTTGTAAATCTCCCCTTGTCTTTAAAAGTCTCTCTTTGGCTGCAAAATACTGACGTGATGCATTGTTTGGAACAGAGTGACTAGAATTGAAACGGCGGGATCTTGCTGGACTTTGAGGTCTCTGTGAGTCAGCAGCTCAGCCCGATCTCCTACATAGTCCAGAGCTCTGAAACCTCAAAATCTGCAATTGACGTCATGACGTGCCTGAATAAAGTGCTCGAGGTCCAAGTTCTGAAACAGCACTAGAGGATATTTAATTTGTAGTTCCATATAAAGTCTGAGAATAAGAGAAAGATCAGTGATGCTGTTGGATCCAAACAGATGAACCACATCAACATACCCATGCTTTTATGGAATAAAGAAGTGCAGTTTTTTTTAAGGATTTCGGACTTCCCCTGTCCTTTTTTGACATGTTTGAAATGTGGGTAATTCCCTCGAGCAAGTCTGCAGCAGCACAGACAATGGTGGAAAATATACAGATCCTTTATTTAGGAATTTGACCATGTGAAAAACACTAAGGGGAAAAGGTCTAATAATGCACCAAAATACATATATATTAGTAGAAACATAGACTTTCTGCACGTAAAGGGACGTGCAGAAAATTAACCCTGTGAGTGTTAAATATTTATTTCTAGATGTTAAATTATTATGCTGGAATTTATGTCTCTCAAATGTTGTAAAAGTATAAAGTTGCATGACATGTAAACTTCAGGTAAATTGCATGTGCACCAGAATTAATCTTATATCTGTTTTAAGTAAATTTTATTCAACCCATGAACCCAAACTTATGTGAAAGATTCAGAAACTGCTCAGCCTGCAAGGAAGTCCTTGGAGCCTCGTTATTTATAGCCTATGAAAAGCCAAGGTCAAAGTTTCTGAGTCTGCAAGGCTGGACCCTGTGGCCAGGTCCACATTTAAAGTGCATCTTCCTTTTAAAGCAGACACTAGGAAGGAGATGTTGGTCGGAAGTTGACCTAAACGGGGGAGAGGTAGAGAGGCTGTTGAGAAATGTGTTTATCTTCATTGAGAAAAGTTACTGTGAGAATGTGAATGCAGCTGCAGTCAGCAGAGAGACAACAAGGAACGGAAATGCTGATGATTCACACAGATCTTCTACAATTATGACTCGACACAAATCTATAAATCTGTGGGAGGTGCAAAATTAGAGAATCATGCTGTTAGCTGCGCGGTTATGTAAGGTCTGTCAGTCTGTGATAAAATCCTAGTGTATCCAAACGAGCACGTCTTTGGACAGTGGATGGAAGCCGGAGAAGGGAGAAAGGCCCATTTGGCCTGGATTCGAACCCTGAGCCTTCTTGCTGTGAGGCATCAGTGCTAACCACCACACCACTGTGCCGTCCTGATTGATTCATCACTGTGATATTAAATCAGAAAAAAAACCAAATAGCTAATTACATTGCTGTCAGAGGAACTTCATTGCCATCACCAACTTTACTCTGACGTTTAGAGGCATTTTCAATCAATTAACGGGAGGCCTGATTAGACAGAGGAATGTTTTATGGTATGTGATAATCTTTAGGTTTTGACTACGGTGCTTATTTTTGTTCCATAGAGTTACTTTCTCTACAGGAGTCCAACAATACTGGACCCCCTTTTGATCCACAGTCTGTTTGCTTTATTGAAAACGACACATCAAGTCACCCCTGTTAACCCTGGACTCCTCCAGAGGCAGGAGGGGGAGCCTCGCCACAGGAGAAAAAGTAATTTAATGTTATATTCAGGCGTAAAATTGATTATTTTTTTGTCAAACGAAGCCTGTTATGTTAAGGATTCATGAGAATATGGGGCCAATATATTTAGCCTTATTTATATAATTGGACCTGAACAAAGTGGAATTAATTTACTGGGTAATACTTTTCGTGACTAAATGTTGATGATGAAATGAAGCAGCCTTGACTGACACTAATAGCTTACTACCCTGATAATTTCTTAAACAGAAGTATTTACAGTCACATGTTGTATTTATGTTGTATTCAAAACTGCAACATTATTTTATTTAATTTTAGTTCTTGCATGTTTTTTTTGTTTAGGCTTCAAAACCCATTTATTCTTCCAGATTCCCTTTAAAATTACAACTGACATTAAAACAGTTGACCAGTGGTCGTTGATGGATTTTCTTTAATATTACATGTCTGCATGGGTGTTGAGATGGATTATAAATGTCCCATAAAGAAACAGCGTTGAGGATTTAAAGATATATCACAATGAGTGGTCAAATATAAAATCAGGCAACATAAACCACAGCTTTATGTCTTCTTTGGGCTGCAATGTGTGTTTGCTAAGTTTAGACGGACGCTAGTATTTTAATAAAATCTGAATAATTGCCAAATCTGAATAAAACATCCTGAATGAACCGGCCAAACCTCAATGAATTTTCAGTCAGACTGAGAGGGGGATTTGTATATTAACCATGTAAACTCTTCACCAGATTATTTCTCTCTGGGTACCCTACGTAGGGTAAACATCAGGTGAGGTAACAAGTTTCCTGGAGGGAAGGAAACCGTGTCGTTGAAACCGTGGGTCCATCTTTGTCATCTTCTTTGTCAGTGTTGTCAATAAAGTTGGAGTAAAAAAAACAACTTCTCCCTCTGTTGCCAGCAGATTTGTTGCTTGTCAGAAGAAAAGTTCTGTTGTGATTTTGAGACATGTAAACACGCGTCAGATTTCTGATCGAGTGATTTGACTCGCGCTGATAAAACATCGTCCTTGTAAACCTACCCGTCTCCCGACTTGCGCTGCGTGCTTTCCCCTCTTTCTCACATTTATCCTGTAACACCAGCATGACTCTCTTCAAAAGGCAAGAAAGATTAGATAAATGATAAAAAGCTGCACTGCTGCAATAACTTCCACTGTTGGGAAAAAAAACGTGGTATGATAGCAGAGATTTATTTTGCTACTTTATGCAGTTTTAACCTCTCTCAGTAGAGTCGAGGTGGCCCAGGTGGTTGCTGAGCTGTGATAAAGCCGAGTGTTGTTTCGGGAGGTCTTTCCTGTTCTCTCTGAACTGTCAGCCCATTATAGTTGTGCCCCTGAGCCAAGATGTTGGCTCACATGCTTATCGGATTGCCCCTACTGCTCATATTCTTCATGCTATATTTGGAGACAGAGACAGATCAGTATCTCAACTCTGAATGAAACATGAAAACAAGATATACTTGTCGCCAGCTATTGGATTTCTTATTTTGTAAACATGCTCCTCGTCTTTTGCGTTTGTTAGCTCCATAAAGGTCGTATTCTACTACTTTTCAGGAGTTTTTTTTTATCTTCACTGTCTTAAGAGGTTGAGCAGGAGACTGAATAAACATACGCCTCAGGTATGCAGATAAAACGGTCGCTGAGAGCCCTGGCCTTCACTTTTTTTTTCTTCTTCTTTCCACTTTGAACACAGGAATGGTTGATAGGCTGAAATGCATGGGTGTGTGTGTTTGAAAGAGGACTGGGGTGGTTTCAGCTCTCAGCAGGAAATTTCGCCAGTTTGATGCGAAGAAATTTCTGTTCAGAGGTCGCAGCAGACTGACTGGAGTGCACGGATTTCTCCCAACGCCCTGGTTCAAGCAGGGTTGGACTGCAATAAGTGCTGAAACGATTAGTCCGCTAATTGATTAGTCAAGCCACAGAAAATTAGATTTAACATCAAATCGAATTTGTTTGGATTTCTGAGACTCCTAGTCAGGAAGAAACTTGCTTTTTGAGGACATTTATCGGGGCGTTTTTTCATTACTATGGGACATTTTGCAGATAAATCTGTTTATTGAAAACATTTATCACTTCTAACAAATCTTTATTTTTAATTGAAGTGTAGTGCACAAAGCGTTCAGGTGGCAGTGTAGCAAAACAGGAAATATGCATTTTAAAAGCATATGTCAATAGCACAAAGCAAAAAACCGAGTGTAAAAAGTTGGAAATGGAGCTTATTCACAGACTGTATAAATATGGACAATGTGTCGTCACTTTCTTGCACTGGCCATACTGAAGCTGGTCTCCTGGGGGTATGGGTGACACCATCTTGCAACTTTGGGGCCAGATTCTGTGCAGTACGGTCCAAGAGTGGAGCCAAGTGGAGCCTGGTAGTTGCCATGATGTCACATCCTGTTTCTGTTGCATCAAATAACTAGCTAAAACAAAACTTAGCCACAAAATTGACACTTGTATTTGCATCAACATTATATTAACTACCTAAAATGACAGACACCATCCTTGAAAAAAAATATTTGGCTTAGTGTTTTAGTTTGACTCCAGTCTCATCCACTGACATGGAGGAGGTGGAGCTTATGAACTATACTGCAGCCAGTCACCAGGGGGAGCTCTACTTGATTTGGCTTCACTTTTGAGGAGCAGGTCTGCTGTCCATCTTTATACTGTCTATGGGTTGAGGTCTTATTTTTGATCAGATATTTGGTCATGTAAATCAGGAAGTCAATTGCTCTATGTCACAAGAACACTTCTAGGCTTGTAGAGGCCCTGAGGCTAACAGTTTAGCAAGCTAATGGCTGGATAACTGAATGTAGGAAGTGCAAAGACATATTGAAAAGATGAAGCGTTGAAAATATATCAACTTGCTAGCCACCTTTACCATTTTTTTGACTAACACGTCCCAACTTGTGAACTCAGAGCTTGCCAAAAATTCCCACTTACAAGGCCGCCAATGCCGCCAGAAAGGGACTTCATATGGACCACCAGACACGAGCCTGTTAAATGTTACCATGTTGATACTAACGCTAGGGTATTAAATTTTGATCATCCTTAAATAGTGGTTTACTTATAATGACTTTATCCTCCAGCACTGCCTCAGGATACAAGAGTGAAAATACGGTTTATTCCAACGGCCTTAATTGCTTGAAAAAAAATGTACTCCTTCCATTTTTGTGAAATTCTATAATTAAATAGATGTATTGTATTTAAGCTGCTACTTAAAGTAACTGTAAGATATATTTGTGAGACATTCTTAAGGAGCTGTGTGGAAACCCAGCCCTAGATTTAAGGGTTTCTCAATATGGCACCAATTTACACTTTGATTTCTCTCTCACTCTTAAGTGTAAATTAGTGTGAGAACAACACATAGCAATGACACGTGCAGAAACATGTAGATTGTGTAAACTGCTTTAGCCACGAATCCATTTTTCCCGTCGTCTCTCCTGCAGGTAGACCTGAACCGAAAGCCTCATTTCTGAGGAACCATTGTTTAAAGGTGAAAGCCTTATGTAATGAGGTGGCTCAACACTTCCCCTGCTTACCAAGTCCCAGTCAGTGCAGCTTCTTGCTTCTTTAATAGAGTTGTGGCTTTCCGTCTGTTTCCCACCAGCCTTATAAATCAGCTTTGTCACAGTGACAATGGGGACGAGGACAGAGAGGCTGGCGTAATCTTGTATCCATGGTACAGACCGAAATAAAGCGCAGATGATTACCCCTGCAAAGTCAAATGTTAATACGAAAGACACATTTTGTGCAAAAAGAAGGCATTTTCTTATCTCCTGCGAAGGCCTCTGTCAAGGCCGCCTCCCATTGTCGAAGAGATTTTTTTTGTCAGCAGAACTAATTTGATGTTATCCAACTCCTTTCAATAAAAAAAATGGGTCAGAGTTTTGCAGCACAACAGGATATAAATATCTGCAGGTTTTTAAAAGAGCCTGAACAACTTTCCTGGGGTTTCAACGTGTTTTGTCTGCGTTGTGTCCTGTTGCTGTTTGTTTTTCACCAGCTCTCCCCCCTGCATCCATCTGCTGCCCTACTCTCCTGCATTCCTCTTAGTTTGGCTTCAGCTGCTCCATTAGAAAATGAACAAGTGAGACATGACAAGGGCCGTTCTGTCTAATATCTCCACGTGAGCCTGCGGGACCTTGTGTGCCTTTTTAAAAAAACCTTTTATGCTCTGAAATAGGCAAGATGGCGGCGGCAGATTCATTTAGATAATGTGGTATGTGAAGGACATTAATCTGAGAAAGCGTAGTCCGTCATCCCAATGGGAAGGCTGAGTTGTACATTTCCTGTCCGCTGCTAGACTTGTCACGGCTCGTGCCACCATGTCATGCTTCACACTGAGTGGACGCACACAGTAACTGAGACGCTGACCTGATTGTGTGCTGCACATGTGACATCCTGGGGCGAGAGGGAGAGGGAGATACATGGAGACAGCGTGTACGGCTGGTGAAGGTCAGCAGACGGTCAGTGGCTCAAAGCCTTGACAGTCACTGGACAGGACAGAGGAGGGAAGTGTGAGTCTGCTCATAAAGCAGTCAGAGGTCTTGATGGTGTTGATTATGTTGATGCCGTAAAGTCTGGTTTGTTCAGAAAATGTTTGTGCAAGAGAACAGTATTTATTTACTGAGTGACGCTTGAGGTTCATTCAAATGAGGTGCCCTGGAACAGCACCCTCCTCTCATGTGTGGTTCACTCTCTCCTTACATTTTACAACTAGAATACAACAAATACACACAGAAGCTTTAGTTTTAAGTTTTAATAAAGGGCTCCCAGATATTCTGAAAAATTACAGGTTTCTTTCTTATACGATACAATATCTTTTCAGAAGTATATTAATATACATGCCGCTGTGTCTTATTGACGGTGGATCTTCAAATTTCCTGTCGGTTATGTTCCTGTTGGTTGGTTCCTGTTGAGTTTATTATTATCCTTAGTACTGGCAAGCAGAATAAAAAGATATTTGTAGTAGTTAACATTTACACAGTTTATGCCCCCCAGTATCCCCAGCATAAGGTACTTCTCAATTTATTGTCCTGCAGCTTTTGAAAATCTGTTATCCTTGGGCAACTCCAAAGCATGTGTAAAAGATAATCTTTTGTTACTTTGCATCTCTGAAACATAGGAGAATGGTTCGGTATTATGTAATCTATATGGAGTGTAGTAGGTTGAGTATGCTGTGAATTGCACTTCTGCGTCAATTTGATACCGTAGCTACAGCAACAGCCCAGACCCTACGCAGACCCTGACGGTGTAGCCTGGCGTTGCGGAGATGCAGACCATGAGAGCTGTGATTGGTCTGCTTGGGAGCAGCTTATTTCTGCTGTAGTGTTTCTGGCTGCTTCTCCATCTCGACAATTTTCGAATTGATTGTTTTGGATCAATACAGATGGAACACACTGAGGAAAAGTTAACTGGGGAGGTTTGGAGATACAAACATTTGTACGACTCGTCTTTGGCAAAATTTCAGCAAAAGTTTCAGTCGCCATTGTTTAAAGTGAAGCAGGAAGTGGAAACAAAAATTAACCCTACTGCCAAAAAAGACACAGTGCAGACTAGCATTTGTATATATATGAGACATAATATAGCTCGCATAGACGTAAACTAAAGTTACAGTGTCTAATCCCGTAGTAACTTAAATTAACCTTAAGATTGGGATTCAGATGAACATGTTAAAACACCAATGTTGTACTGTAATAGACATATAGTGTTCTGTAAGGTAAAATTTGATCAGATATTTGAAGAGGGTGATGTAAAGCTAGGTGTTTTGGGTAACTGGTTTTCAGGCAGCTTTTAATTTTCTTCATGGTTGTAGTCCAATCATAACATGATTCTAATAAAACACATTTCTGGTTAATCTGATTAAAATAAAAATATTAAAGTTATTTTTCTTCTACAATTTTACTACATTCTTCCAGGAAAGAAATTGCATCCTGCAAAGCTCTGGAGGTTGTTTTCAGTGCTGCAGATAACAAAGATTTCCTACTTCATACCTTTTAAGGCAGAGGTCTTCAACAGGGGGTCCGCGATCCCTAGGAGGTCCGCGGCGGTACTGCAGGGGGTCGCGAAAGTTTTGGTTGATTAGACATTTTTTGTCTGGTATGCCACCCCCGCAATTTCTTCCACAAATTTAAATGTCTTTAAATACACATATACATAAGTAGGGGGTCCCCATTCCATCTCTCCATCGGTTTGGGGGTCCTCGGCCTAGAAAACGTTGAAGACCCCTGTTTTAAGGAGTTAATTCAGTGAGATAATTTCCTGTATCCACATATTAGTATATACAGTAAATATTTTTTGGTTTTCCAGCATCTAGCACCAGGTAAGAATAGAACAGGGTCTGTCTTTTTCTTCTTGGCCTCACATTGCAGAGTTAGTGATGATTTTCTCCACCCCTTCTTGTCTCGCGTTTTCCACAACATTTCAGTCAACCTCTTTGATCGTCCTCTTTGATGCCTGTGAAATCGCTGTGAGAGAAAGCACAAAGCAAGACAGACAGAAGCCGGAGCTCATTTACATGCAGGCCTAGCAAATATTCAGTATGATGACTTGGGTGTAGCCTTTGCCGTTCTACATGGACTCATCAAATATTAATATATTGCGGCGCCTTAGCTCATCATCAAGGTATGAGGTGTGGGAAGAGGCTCGGTAGAGACGAGACACTGATGTGGCGGAGACAAAGCTCTTTGTCACTGTAAGGCACAGACCCACACACTGTGAGACAAAGACGCTCTTTCATTTAACGTGCCTCTGCGGGGAGACTCGCACTAAAGGAGCTGTCGTATTGTAGTTTCACCCTCTCTCTCTTTTTTTTTTTTGTGCCTGCTAATCCCCACTCTGTCCGACCTCCCTGTGGCTGACTCACCACGCACCTCGCTCTGAGGTAATTCACTGGCTTCGTGCCACGCGCAAAAGAGATCCCACTTTGGGCCTCGGCAGTGAAAGTCTCACTACAGACGGCCACAGGAATCGTTTGTAATCATGTTGTAAGGGAGGAGATTTGTGGTTTCGTCCTGCTGTGAGTTGGCCACTTTCTTATGACATTAGAACATTTAGCTCTGCAGAGATTCAGCATGAAAGCCTTTTCTCATGACAAAATATTTTAACATGAAAAGCATGAATGAAGAAACTTTATCAAACATTTACTTGATTATGCTAATAATCACAAATGTTTTATGATTTATGGAGTGTAGACCTAATTGCAAAAGGTGTGTTTACTGCAATCTGCTCTTAATTAGCCTACATACAGTAGTGTTGAGTGTGGTTTACCTTAACAGCTTGTGCTGATTGGAATGGAAATCCAGCTGTATTATTTATCAGCAGAAGGTTGCTTACCCCAGATGAGAGTCATTTAGTGTTTAAAACTTGCAAATGCAACTGGAGAGCATGTTTTGCCATGCTACCCATTAGCGTTAGCTAACGCTGTCTCGCTCTGTTGAGTTCAGAAAGCCACTGGATCTGCTGTTGTGCTGCTGTAGAAGGCTGCTTCTTTTTACCAAGCAGGAACCTTATTCTCACTTTTAACGGCAGCGGGAGCCGGCTAGATTGGGTGGTGGGGATAGATGCAAACATTACGTAGACGTATTCCACAGAAATGGCCATATTTTCGGTAGTCGTCATCGTCGATAGCATCAAGGTGTCGTTTCAGCCATAATACAGTGAAACCACACACGTCTACCCTCAGGTCTTGTCAGCACAACACAATGACATTAAGCACAGCTTCCAAAATGACCACACAGTCGATTCAGCTTCTCTTTTCAAACAGTTTCACCAAACAACTCGACATTAGGTAGTTGACATGTGTTTGTTTTTTGCACGCCGAAATCTGTCCGAGAGTTTAAGTTTAAATTTATTCAGTTTCTGTTTCAAGTATACAGTGGCAAAATGCTCAAATAAATCAACTGTGCCTCTACGCCGTAAGTGTTTATTGAGGAGGAATAGTGGCTGAAGACAGTTGCTAGTATTTTGTGGCATATAGTGTCAGCTATAACTGTTATTGTTCTGTTGTCTGAGCGTTTTGTACAACCTCCCCTCCTCACATCCTGTCAGTTATCTGTTCTCATATCTCTAATGAAGACTTAAAAATAATCTGACGCCACTCCATCGCTCTTGTGGTCCTCGGTTAAGAGTGACACATTTGCACTTCTACCAAAACCCACACACCAGTGGATTGTGGGTAATCTACTACGCTGAGGAATTAGGGTTTGCTAGGATCTGACACAAATGTGCTTGAGACACATAATGACATTTGTTTATGAGGAAATAGTTTTGGTTCCACATCGTTTTGCATATTTACAGCTGCCAAGATTATGCCGTTTATAGAGAATTAGGATTCTTCCTCTGTGATGTGAACCAAGGTTTCCCAACCAGAAAGAGAATATCGTACCGAGACAACATCGTCACGTGAGTGAGAAGTGTCCGGAAATAAATGGTGTGGTAATGTAATGAGATGTTTGTGTGGCCGCCTTCGAGATCCAGTTTTACCCTGCTCAGATGTCGATTTAACAAACATCAGAATAGAGGCTGGTCTTGTTTTGACATGAACACAAGATCCCCAAATCTCCTTCCACACCCTATACCCGCCTCCCGTCCAACAGCCAATCAGGGCGCAGCGTCTAGGGTGGTGTTTACTAGTCTCACGCTACCATGACCAAGCGGCAGACCCTGCTACACCCTTGGGACGCAGACGCTGGGACAGGGGACTGTTTCACAACGCGGAGAGAAAATAAATAACAGCCGAGCCTTGACGCCAGAGGAGAGCTGACGTTATTCCTTCTTGAAGGCTTTTGAAGTGAAGGAATTTTCTCTGCTGTCAGCAAGTCATTGTGCCCCAGCCCTGTAACACCAGTAATCAGATTATCATCACTCGCCGAGTAGGAGTAGTGAGATTAGAAAGCCTCTGGTGCCCACCTCTAATGTGAAGAATACCCTCAAGCTGCCCTTTGGGTTGAGCAATAAACATCAACCGTCAAACCAAAGACCATTTTTGGAGAATGTTTTTTTTCTCATTTGAGGTTTATGTCATGGAGAAATCCACTGAGTCAAAGCTAAAAAAATACGAACATTTATAGCCCTATCTGCTCTGATTGCTGTTTGTAGTCTGCTTTTTTTGGGACTAGCCAACAAACCTCCTCCTGTTTGAGCCCGATGCAGAAAGCCGTTTTCGACTCCATTCATCGTCGAGTCAAAGGCCACTGAGTCACGAAGCGTGGCACAAGTGGAGCTCTGTAGAAAATATCAATGGTTAAGACGCAGCAGTAACAGGCAATCATTTTAGGCGGAGGGAGCGAGGAGTCTAAATAATGGTTGTTCAGTTGCTACCCCCGTCATCAAGCTCCGCGTCACCTCTGGGCTGTTCATCAGAGACGCCCAGCTGACATTTTGAGACGGCAGACGTGATGATGATTATAGAGGGGGTGTCAGGTGTGCTCGCTTACCTTTTGAAAAGTAGATATTCTAAAAAAAAAAACCTCTCAGTTTGCGTAGTTTGTACACCGATCAGGCATAACATTATGACTAATATTGTGTAGGTCTTCCTTGTGCCTCCAAAACAGACTCATCAGAGAATGGGCATGGGCCTTCTGAGGGTGTCCTGTGGTGTCTGACAACAGGATGTTGTTAGTGGGGGCCTTTGGGTCCTGTAGGTTGAGGGGAGGGGCCTCTGTGGATCATCCTACGGATACTTGATCAGTTTGGGATCTAGTGAATTTGGAGGCCAAGTTGCATCCTGCTGGAGTGTCATCACTAAGGGGTGGGGGTGCCTGGTCTGGTCTAGGTGGGTGCTACATGTCTAAGTAACATCCACACTAATGCCAGGTCCAAGAGTTTCCCAGCAGAACATTGTACTGTCACAGGATCGTCAGTGATATTTACTTCTCCTGTCGGTGGTTTTAATGTTGCAGTAAACTCAATACTGAATAAATACACAGTGCCGTTTAAGAGTTCAGTGCTTAGATCTGTCGAGTAGGCCCTGATCTGTCCCAAATTGTTCCAGAAGCGTGACAAAGACCCCAAATCTTCACAGCTGTCTGCAACAAGAAGAAATGGGAGTCCTGCAACAACTAGTCGGCTAGTAGTTCTGGTCTCGATTGCCCCACGGGCAGCAGTCAGAATTCACTACCAGATGTGGTCTTGTAGATTTGATCCATATGCTCATAGATTTCCTCATGATGTGGTGCTAACAAAAGGGTCTTTGTTTAATATCAGTTGTTCTTGAACGGATCACAATAGCAGTGGTGAGATTATTATATTACTTTGAATTAAATAAACAATAAAATAATTTAACTGTTCCAACTGTACATTCCACTCCATGAAAGTCAAAGACTGTCTCCAAATACTTGTAAGAGCTGCCAGAGTCCGTGTTCTTCTCTTATACAATACGCAGATGATCGGACGATATGTCTGAAACCAATAATCACTTAGTTTTGGATGCGTTCAACTAAAAGGAGCGTTGTCCTACTACTTCTGGACCATGACACAAATACACCAGTGATAGATTACTCATTAACGAGCCTCAGAAAGCTGTCTTATATTACAGGTACTGATAACCCAGTTCTGTGACAAGTTCAAGGAAACTACGGCATAATAGCCTATAAAGATAAAGGTTATGTGCCTGGCTGGGAACGTCTTTTGTTGTTTGTTGATGTCTTGGGGTAAACACAAGGATTTCCGGGGTCAGGTTTTGTGGAGTTTCTGTAGACATGTTAAGCAGCGTAAGTGGCATTTGCAGCGATCGCCATCTTACTTAAGTGTGTTTGCATGGTGGCGTTTGTTAATTTGAATGTCAGATGGATCTATTTCAGTATTTTCTCATCTGAAATGTTGACATGATGCTTTGTTTATCCTGGATAAAGGACATGAATGTGTGCATATTTCAGTCCATCGTACAGTTCCTCAGAGGCTTTGCTGAAAACCACAAAGCTGACATCTGGGTGGGATTACATGAAAATTCAAGAAGGACTTCAGTATTTCTCAGGATGCCATGAGTGTCTGCACTGAAGTTTCAGTTTCAGGAGTACTACACGCAGCATGGCTGAAAACAGATAAAACAAAAAAACAATCCTGGAAATCCTGTGGCGGCCCTTGAAGCGTTTTAATAAATGCTCTTCTAGAAATTATGTCTCTTAAGCAGAAACTAATTCCAATCAGTTCGACAAGAAGCAGGATTAGAAGGAATTTCATCATGATTAACTCTTATTTGCTTACTTACTTCCAGCCCTGTGCAGCCTCTCTGCTCTCTGCACCACCGCTGCTGCTGCTGCATAAACATAACAGGAGGTCACATCAGGGCTACCCAGCTGAGGCAGCAATATCCTGTGATGAGCAGCCTTTTAGCTCTTTGCCGTTGCTGCTCCACGCAGTGATTTAGCCCAGAGGCTCTCTGCTCCTGCCAGATTATTGCCCCAGCCGCTGCCTCTTCACTTCTCTCCACTCCTCTCCGCTTCATTTCGACTTGGAGGTTTGGTGCCACCTCGTCCGTCTCGTGGCATTCGTCTCATTTCCCTAAATCCCCTGACGCTGTTCGTCATCATGTTATAGCCGGCTGGCGGCATTTAACATAACCTCAGTACGGTGTATTATCTCCCATCTGTCTGCACGGATGCCTTCTCATGCATTAATGGATGGAATTTGATAAATAATACATTAGGCCATGTACTCTACTCTACTGTCTTTATAACCCAGAATCTTTTTTTTTTTTTTTTTTTTTTTTTTTTATTAATGGAGCCGCTAGTGCCATAATTCACTGGATGTATTATGCAGAGCTTTTTTCTAGATATTATAGTCACAGCGGGGGTGATCTCATGTAGTTAGTTCAGGCCTGCTTCTCTGTTGTATCTCAGTGATGGCCTGATAACACTCAGCTGCTTTGTTTTTACAGTGCAGAGCTTTCAGGCACAATCTGATGTGTGCCTTTAAGGGACACCAACATGATGTCATGTATTTGTCTTTAAATGCCTGTGCTGGACTGGACCAGTGATGGCAATGCTGGCATTGCCTCTTGGCATCTCAACTACATCGTCACAAGACATGATGTTTCTTGTATTTTAGCACCAGAATCAAGACCGTGTTTTGCTTCCAGCTGCTTTAACAAATATTGTAGTATCAAATGTCTGTGTGTATGCAAATGGGGTTTACTCATTGTGTCTTTTAACCGACTGTTTGGACGTTTTCAGTTGTGTTGATCTTATTTTTAGCTTAGAAAAGAAGAATGAGCAACAGTGAACAAGCCACACGTGTGTCACCTCGGTTTGTGGAGACCAAAAACAGAGCTAAAATAAGAGTGAATATTGGACTTGCATTCATTGATGGACACAAGTCAAACTAAACATTGCTTCATGTCGGCTGGATTGGTGAACAGGCAAATATTTGCCAACAGCTTTTCTCTGTAATGTTGTGTTTACACGCGTTTCTTCTGCTGAAAACAAAATCCACCTTCCTTCAAATCAGAAAGGCAATAAACCTAACGCGTGTCTGTTTTCTGTGTGCCCGCTGCAGGTCAGCCAAGGTAATGTCCCAGGTGTGGAAAGTGCCTCTCTGGCCATGGACACGGAGGAAGGAGTGGAGGTGGTGTGGAACGAAGTGCTCTTCTCTGACAAGAAGGTCTTCAAAGCACAAGAGGTACTGTGGCTCTTTTAACCTTTAGCTGCAGGCTGTGAAAATGTCAACGCTATTTGGTGAAAAGGCCTGCAGACGGAGTGTTTTCCTTTTATTTTGCTGAAGTTTTTTTTTCTTCAATATTCAGCTAGCCGCTAGCTACTGTTTTCTGCATCAATGCTTTACTCAGACATACAGTATGTGTGACTTTATCTGCTTCCTTCTGCTTCTCAGGTGTCAGGCTCTGGTTTCTCTTGATACAGTGTGGATTGCTATTGTTGCTATATAAATAATTCTGAACAGCTCCCTTTTCAGGGGTTCAATAAAAACAAAAGACAAACAAAAGTCAGTGACAGAAGATACATCAGTACATGTCATGATCATATCTTAGTTTTAAGATAAAGATCAGTTTCTGTGTGCAGTTTATTTCATCGCAGCCTTTTTTTTGAGGGTTTGTTTTTCTGTATGGTTGTTTTTATTAGAGGCAGCATTTATCCTGTGAGCATTTACCAAGACCATTTAGTTTCTAGTGCCGCATACAAGCGTTAAAGATATTTTTTTAAGTTAATTTAGAGTCATAAAATATCACAAAATGTGTTATTTGAACAGAACATATTTGATATTCCTGCAAATGATTATACAAAACAATTGACAATTGTGGACTACCCAGATAATTTTGGGCATTTTTACTTTAAAAACACTTAAATGTAAGAATGAACCTATTATACAAATGGTCTCTGATTTTATTAATGAATTCATTTAACTCCCTTTATAAAGGCCTGACGAAGAAAAGACCGTATTTGGGTGTAATGTAAAAAATGCAAACAACAACCTCTGATGTATGCTTTCTAGGAAAAGATCAAGGAAATGTTTGAGAACTTGATGCAGGTCGAACACCCCAACATTGTCAAGTTCCACAAGTACTGGCTAGACATGAAGGAGAGCCAGGCTCGTGTAAGACTTTCATCCATTCTCCTCTTCTTCCTCTTCATTTTTTATTTTTTTTTTTCCACACGCAAACACGTGTGAGAATTAACAGGTTTTTTTTTTTCCCCTGCCTTCCATCTGTGCCCCGCAGGTTATATTCATCACTGAATACATGTCGTCCGGAAGCCTCAAGCAGTTCCTGAAGAAAACCAAGAAGAACCACAAGACCATGAATGTGAAGGTCGGTGTTTTGACGCCGGTCGCATCCCGCGTTTTATGGGTTTGCTGGGCCTGTGTCGTGGTGGTTCAGATCCGTATTTCTTGCAGGATTAGAGATTATGTAACAGAACACCCTGCTGGCTCAGACACATATCTCATCCTTGTTACACTGTGGATTTGAAAGCTTCCTACAATTTATCCAGGATGTTTTTTTATTCTCTGTTCTGTCTGGCTGTTCTTTTTATTTGACGATAGAAAGCTGCACATTGTCAAAAGATGTTATATTTGGCATTTTTACAGACAGAATAGACCTGACAAAGGCCAGGAAAACGGTATATGTTGTCATAGTGCATGGCAGTATAATTTCCATATCATCTTTGTGGAAGAAATGTGTTTTGTCTGTCATTTCATGTTGCTCTGTTGTGCTTCATCTTAGGCCTGGAAGAGATGGTGCACCCAGATCCTGTCTGCGCTCAGGTACTGACAGACTTTCCCCACCCAGGAGTTTAAAATGAGCGATGCTTTTAACCGCGGCCAGCACATTAATAAGATTGCTCTATTTGTTTACTGGCAGCTATCTGCACTCTTGTGACCCACCGATAATCCATGGCAACCTGACGTGCGACACCATCTTCATCCAGCACAACGGACTTATCAAGATTGGCTCAGGTCTGCTCCCAGCAGGGCTTTTCATGTTACTACAGCTAATACTGGCCCCTTCTTATTGTTACCTCACACAGTGGATGACTGGATTTACCGTTGCAGCTTTATAAAGCAGACTAAATATCTCAATTGTGCTTAATTTTCTTTCCACAGTGTGGCATCGGCTATTTGTTAATGGTAAGAAATAGATAATTTTGTCGTAGTAACGTTTTCATTGGTGTCATATGTGTCCATCAGTTTGCTTTGTCTAATGCGTCTACATTCTGTGTGTCTTCTCTGATCAGTGTTTCCAGATGCCAGCGTCCACAGTAAAGGGAGGCAACACCGCGACGAGCAGAGGAATCTCCATTTTTTTGCTCCAGAATATGGAGGTAAGTTGAGCTGAAGCTTTCTGACATGACTTTTTTTTTCCTCCATTCATTCCTAAATGAATGTTTGACCACAAAATAAGAATTCCATCATTGAATCCATGGTTTAACCGAGCCTAAACCCTTGAACAAACTGGTGAGCAGCAATTTTGTACCTGCAGTATCATGCTATCCATTTTTATTGGAATTAATAAAACCCCATGTATAAGTATTTTCCATATGCATCTTGTGCATCCATCAAATAGCTGTGGCAATTTTGCACCCTAAGATCCGATCTGAGCAATCCGATCCGAAGTGACCACCTTTAGGTCCGTGTGTTCACATCTGTCATTAACATGCGTCTCCAGATTTCAGTTTTGTGCTCTGTATGCAAATAAACCCTAACATCATCTGGAGCACAGTGGAATAGTTTAACAGCTGATATCTCTAATGGATCTCTACAGCTGCTCCAGATCCGAGAACGGCTCTGTTTTATGTGTGTAGGTCACGACTTTGGCATCTGATCTCCACCCTGACGTTAGTTACACCTGCACAAAGCTCAGATTATTACTCCAGCCCTGGAGTTTCCATACGCACCTTAATCTCTAGAGATAAAGGTAAATAAAGACATTTGTGATTGAGGAAATACTTAACCACACGCGGCTCCTCATCAATAATTAACCTCATGCTGATACGTTATTTAGTGACAGAATGACACTTGTGTTCACATATTAAATACTTTAATTTGTTCATTCTTACTTAGACTGATGTATTATTCAGTTAGTTAACAGCTAGAAGGACATTATATTTTGAAACGGTCTTATTACCAACAAACAGACATCACTTACGGTGCTTTGTCGTTTACAGACGGTCACTGATAATGCTTCTTTTCTGAATGAATGAGGCAAAACTCCGCTGACGCAGGAGCACCCCCTACTGTTGATCAGATCAGATCTCTCAAATGCAATCTCAGTGCATCCTGGGGTTGTTCACACCTCCATCTTTTACGCTGAACACTTGCGATCAGATATCCCACACTGGAATTTAATGCGAGGTCTGAACAGGGCCCACTGACAGTAACTATAGGAGATAACGGTTTGGTAACCGTTGGAATACCATGAGCCACTGTGGAAAGAGTTATAAAAGATAGACTGAATGATTATTTGGTTGTAATGCGTCACAACTCTTCCCGTTTTACCCCGTTAAATGGAAAACGGTGACATTTTTCCTTCATGTTCTCTATGTTTAATCCTCATTTTCTGCTTCTCCTTTTTTCATTTCCAGCTGGGGAAGATGATTATGCCATAGACATTTTCTCCTTTGGCATCTGTGCTCTAGAGGTGAGAGAAACAAATCCATAGCGTTCCTGTATTTCTTTGTGTGTTTCTGTGTGTTAATGGGTTATTTTTACCTCCTAGATGGCAGTGCTTGAGATCCAGGCCAACGGAGATACTGCTGTGTCCAAGGAGGCCATAGTCAATGCAGGTCAATCTCTCGAAGACCCTCTCATGAGAGTGAGTCTCAAAAATACTTCATGTCCTAAATACATCCAATGCAACCTAGGAAACATGGAGAAAAAGACCAACTGTCCCACACTACTCTATTGACACTTTCCTGCACATACCACATTGCCTCGGGATTTATTTCAGACCACATACTAGGACTATGTACAGTTTTTGAGTGCACATGTCGGTAAAAACATGCCAGGAATTCAGACCACGTCGATGCTCAGTAAACCGGGTCGTACATTTGTGTGGTTTCAAATTGGACTGAGAGTCGGACTGCTTTCCTTTCAGGAATTCACCCAGTCCTGTTTGCGCCACGAAGCCAAGCTCCGTCCCACTGCTCACGACCTTCTGTTCCACCGAGTCCTGTTCGAGGTCCATTCCCTCAAACTGCTCGCCGCCCACTGCCTCATCAACAACCAGTGTGAGTGCCTCGCCGCCACATGCCAAGCCTTCCTGCACAAATCACTCGTTTCTGCTTGAAACGTTCATCGTGATTGTGCAAGCGAATTGTAGACCTTAAAGAAGTTTTAAACATAAACTTGGATAATTTAAGCTTTGCCATGCAATTAAGCCATCTGTTCACTGTGGAGCCAGCGAACCTGTTATAAGTACTTCCTGAAATGAATTGGTTGAATCTCATTCTCTTTCTTATTCTTTTGACAAATTGTTGCAGCTCCACGTGTGCATCTGATCATATTAATTCCCAAAACTTGTGTCCCATCCGCAGACTTGCTTCCAGAGAACTGTGTGGAAGAGAAGACCAAGTCCTTTGACCCCAACGCTGTCATGGCGGAGATCAAACATGACGACAGACAGGGAGTTCAGCTCAAGTAAACCCTCACAGCTACCTCGTTAACTTTTAGCGAACTGTGACCGTGACGTGACAAGATCAACACTTACCGGGCTCTTCTGCCTCTCTGTCTGCCCTGCAGGTATTCCCATGTGTCCCCTTTGGAGCTTGACAAGTTTCTGGAGGATGTCAAGTAAGCGTTACTTAAGAATATCACTAGATTTTAACTTGTGTGATTTCAACATGATGTTCAACATTTATTTTTTTTCATTGCCTCCTCTCTTGTCAGGAATGGGATTTACCCTTTGATGAACTTCGCCTCGTCTCGGCCTCACCCCGTCCCTCGAGCCCTGTCCTTGTCTCAGGAGCAGGTTGAGACAGTCAAGACGCCGACTCCTGAACCCCAGGAGACGGAGACGAGGAAGGTTAGCCTCTTAAATATCCAGACACCTGTGTTCTTATTCACCCGTGACCCACACGAAAACAGTGCTTGAGTGAGTAACGCGGAGGAGGACTGTGTTTACAGTTTGCCACATCTCAAGGGTGTAAGAGTGAGAATACAATGTTCCACATCTGTTGTTGACGTGCAAACCACCTCACATTTGTAGCTTAGCACCTTTGTTGCCAAAAGATGTCAGGGAAGTGTTTTGCACAAGAACACATTGCTGCCCTTTGAGCTGTTGTGCATGCTGCTTACATAAAATAAGTAAAAGGACGCGCGTGTGAGTCTGTCTACTAATAATATTATCATACCAAGTTATTATCAACCAAAACACATTCACTGTTGCCTTTTATTGTGCCTTCGCTGTAGGTTGTCCAGATGCACTGTAATCTGGAGTCAAATGAAGAAGGGACCAAAACTCATGTGAGTCACATGGTATTACAGGTACTTTACTCATTTCAGTCCAGACACTTTGTTCGGGCTATTTGCTAGAGCTCTGGTGTAGGAGGTTCAGTGGTGGCCGAACATGAACTCAGCTCGATTTTAACTTGACTTTGTGGTCTCCCCTTAGCTCTCTCTGTTTCTGAAGATGGATGACAAACTTCATAGGCAGCTCAGCTGTGACATCCTTCCAAGTAAGTTGACAACAGCTGCATAAGAAAAATAAGCCTGACATTATTCTGTATTTTTTGTTGTTCTCCACAAATCCCATAAAAAGACCAAAACTTTTGAAAAGAGTTTGTGGCTTTTTAGTCTCAGATCCTTTGGTTCCTTGGTCACAAATAAACTTTATTGATTTAAAAGGCTTTTTTTTACAGGATTAGATTACGTTAGATTAGATTAGAAAAACTTTATTGTCCCAATTTGATTTGCAACAGCAGTCAACAACCAAATTCATACCATAAAATAGTAGAGTACCATACATAGGGGGCGGCTGTGGCTCAGTAGGTAGAGCGGGTTGTCCACGAACCAGAGGGTTAGCGGTTCGATCCCCGGAACGTGCCACATGCCGAAGTGTCCTTGAGCAAGACACTGAACCCCCAGTTGCTCCCAGTGCGTGGCACTGGTGTGTGAATGTGTGTATGCTTGTGTGAACGAATGGGTAGATGCGTCTGAGACTGTAAAGCGCTTTGAGTGCCAATAGGTAGAAAAGCGCTATATAAAAGCAAGGCCATTTACCTTTGAGTGCCAATAGGTAGAAAAGCGCTATATAAAAGCAAGGCCATTTACCATTTACCATAGAAACATATATAATAAATGTCATCAGGTGAGTTATCATGGTCATATATGTAGCTTACAGTGCAAGGGCATGCCTGACTCTTATTTAGAAACCCTACAGCTGTGGGAACAAATGATCTGAAATATCTGTTTGACTTGGGCCTCTTAGGGAAGGTATACCTCTTTCCAGGTGGCAAAAGTCAAAACTCTGCACACAGAGGGTGATGTGGGATGGTTTATCTAGAAATAACGTGTCAGCCAGCGCATCACTCTGGCTCATTTACGTTTGTTTGGTTTTTCATTTTGGGCAAAACTGGAGCTTGGCATTGCTTTCAAAATGAAATATTATTTATTTTATCAATTTATTGTTGTTTTATTGCTGCCTTCTGGTCTCAGAAGATTTTTCTAACTAAAATATTTAATGTGAAACTTTCAGCTGACTCCTCTAAAGACCTTGCCAGTGAACTTGTTCACTACGCCTTCATCAATGAGGTAGACGCCTCTTTACTTCTTTCCTTGGTGAACAATAATATGCACTTTTTAATAAAGCAAATATTGCACATGAATTGATAGCTAACATTTTAACTTTGTCGTGTGCGTTGTTTAGGAGGACAGTGAGAAGGTGGCAGGGTTCCTGGAGGACGCAATCAGCCGACACCGGGTCCGAGCACTCGCCGCTGGAAGCACACAGTGAGGAGGGGTCATGGCGGCGGCTGGGCCAGAGAGAGGGGCCCGGGGCATCGACCACACAGATGGAGAAAGGGAGAGGGCAGCGGGCAGGATCACACAGCCACGAGCAGAGGGAGCTGACCTAGCTGGGGATAAAAAGGGGACAAATACAGACGGATGCTGAGCGTTGACGGACAGTGAATCATGCCAGTGAGAAGGAATTAAAATGACAGTGCTGAGAGAGAAAACAAAAGCACCTCTGGTTGGAGGACCAGAGGCGTCATGGCTGTGTCCAGCTACCCCACAGAGCAGTGGAAGATTGACAAACTCCCTGCCTAAAAGGGCTATCATGCCTTAAGATATCCTGACAACTTAGGTTTTACATAATGCCACTATTCACAACAGAGATGTTTTACTTACAGACGCAGCAGCTATGTTTTCAGAAAGACATTTCAATGCTCAAAGCCACGTTTGCACTCCAGTGTCTACTTTTATTGGTGATAATATTTACTTTGAATTGTAATCATTTACTACAAGCCTCTCTCCCTTACAAGCCAGAACCGTTTAATTTCAGTTTTAGGAATTTCATATTCCGTCCTTCGTACACTGTTAATACTCATCCAGTTGACTTATTTATTTCTGTTTATAACTGTGAACAATAGAAGCATTGCACAATTGCCTGTTTTGTTTTTTTTTCTCTCTCTTTATGTTTTTGACCTGCAAAGTAACGCACCTCACTGCACTCTTGTGTTAAAGGCTACTTCTCACACAACGGAACATGCCACGCTTAAATGTAGTGATGAGTAATGAGATGATGCCTCTCTTTTAGCCTGTAGTGCTCTTAAGGGGTTTTCCCTGTCGAAGTGTTCTGAAAGCCAAAGACTTGCAAAGTGCCTGATATGGCAATGTACTTTGGGCAAAATTTCCGAATGAAACGGCATCGTACCCAACATAGCAATTTTGAAAATAACTGATTATGGTTGACTTTGGTTTTGCCTTTCAAACTTGTTCCCATCTATCCATGAAGTCAGCCTGTGTGAATGTGAAGATGAACTTTACGCCCTCTGATAGCAGCTCCATTATGAGCTTTGTATATTGGACAAAAACAGGAATACATCGGCGTGTGATTTAAAAGAATATTCCTACATAAATTAAATGAAGGGTGCTGGGTATATGATATTAAAATTAATAATAAAAATTGCCATATTGTTAATAAATATTACTGATATACTTATTTTTGTTTTATTTCGTCTGGTTTTGCAAATATGTCTAGAGGTCTTTACAGGCAAAATCTACCCAAACACATATGTCATTGATAATTAGTTATTATGCGTAAGGATTTGTGTATTTCCATTCAGATTTTTGTTGGGTACAGATGCTACAACAACATATTTGACAGGAAACTGAAATACAGAACAGAACCACATCTACTGTAGATCAGTGTGAACTTTGGAACCGGTTGCACTTGCAGCCCACACAAACACAAAAATAGACTTTAAAGCTCTGACAGATTTTCTTGTCTTGGAAATGTAAAAGGTTTGGGTGGATTTTTTTTCTTAAGAAAACTAGACTACTAGTGAGTTGTCTGCTCAGCAATATAGTCTTGTTTGTCAATCTCACTTAGCTCTGCTCCATTTGTTTTCTGACTCTGTGAGGTTGCAGTTTCATAACACTTACACTGCTGTACAGTCATTGCTTACAGTACTTACTATACTCTGTCTCAAGCCTGTGTCTCTGATGACAGGAGCCCTGCATTCTACCAGAAAGTCACCTGCACAGGCCATGCTGTACATATTTGTTTGTGGCTATCAAAGAAAGAGCTTTGGACAAAATTTTAACACAAAGCAGTGCCACTGTTGCTCTCATTTGATCTCGTAAACTGCATGTCTCAATAGCCTGCAAACATTCAAAGCATTGCATTGCAATTACATTTTGCCTTTGTCGGTCATAGTTCAGTTCCAGAGGGGACCTGACCAAGAAAATGAATGTTTAGACTGTGCGAATATTTAAAAAACAAAAACACTTACATATCAGTCTTATTTTATGTCAGAAGACTTTTTTTTTTTTTCCGTGACTCTGTTGAAGGAAACTTGCCTTTGGATGTGTTCTACTTAAACCTTTGTTAAATATTGTAGCTACTGCAATTAAATACATGACAATAAAGACGGTGTGACATGTTTGTTATGTCTGAAATTATTAGGATTCGTTTATTTTGTGCTGAACGTCCAACACAGTCATTTATTTAGACTAGACATATCCCACTATACTACATATTGACTATAGTTTGATGTTCACATGAAATGTTTTGCCTATTTGGTCTGCTTTCTATTTGTTATGCATCTTGAATTATGAATGAAAATATATTTTCAGCATCATCACGTGCACATGATTATTATTGTTAACATTATCTATCTACAGAGAAAGTATTACACGGACAAAAACACATGTTGGTATAGTAAAATACTCAGAAATTTGTTAGCTACCACATGAACCCAGCAAGAAATAACATGATTAGAAGACCTTGAGTTACATTTTATGCTGGGCAACATAGCCCTAGTTCGTGTGGTGTGTCTATACACGCTCATTTACTTTTATTATTATTATTTTTTTTTAAATAAATATAAATGTTTGTACTGAAAGACAGAAAGAAGTGCATATCTGCATCTAGCCACAAAGTCCGATGGGTCCTGGATTTAGATTAAACATCTTCGCTTTAACCGTGAAAAGCATAGTACGTGGTCAGAACGTTCATCGCGAGGGTTTCCTTCTATCGCGATATCTTTGATTGAAACACGGAAATCTCGCGAGCGTTAGCGTGCTTGTGGGCCTCGCCGAGACGGTGTGCTTCATGGCGGTTACGGAGACTGCGGTAAATTAATTTCTTGATATACTGACACATTAACGTTGTTAGCTGAATATTTTGTTGCGTAATTAACGCGCAATGCACGTTAGAATTCAAATTTGCTAAATATGATGTAAACCGACGGGTTTATCTGCGGGTAAAATGCAGCTTGCTTCACGCGCCATAATAATGAATGGCTAGCATTAGCTGGTATCGGCTAACTCCTCGCTAGCAACAAAAGATGAATAGAAACCAGGCCTCACTAATCACGCATTGCTTTTTTTTTGTAGCGAGTATGCTGCTAATGTCACCGGAGTGTGCTATGGATTTGCGATAGTTATTTGCATATTGGAATTCGTTAGATATTTCTTCGGGAAAGGTTTAACCTTAGCTTATTTTTTTTAGCTAACGTAGCGCAGAACAAAAACCACCGTTAGCATCAGGCTAACGTTAGCTGTTAAGTATAGCTGTAAGAATAGAAGATAAATATCAGGCCCACTTTGTGTGCATTTCTCTGTAAAATTATGCTGGCTGCCTGTTTCTTTGAATGCTAGTCTGAAGGCATTTTTTATTTCCCCTAGAATTTGTTGAATTGTTAAAGCTTCCCCATCAGTGCTCTTCCCCTTGGGGGCTTTCCTGTCTCAGTCTGGTGGACCCAGCGCTTAGCGGGTTGCGTAGGTAAGGACTCCGTCCCACCTGGTTTAAATCTGGGTGTTTGTCCTGTATATGGTCGCATATTTACTGCTAATCTGTGCTGTGTACGGTGTCCTGACTTCTTATGGAAATGCAGGACTTTTCTCTCTGGGGAAAATGCAGTTATGGGATATGCAGTATTTATAGGCAGGTGTTAATGCTTCAGATTATTGTTTCAAAGTTTTTTGTATAAATGATCTTTTCTGAATTGCAGGGAGGTGAAGCTCTGACGATGGAGAATGGACAGGGCACAGGCTCCAAGCTCGGCCTGCCGCCTCTCACCCCAGAGCAGCAGGAGGCACTTCAGAGGGTAGGACATTACATACATCTGCTTGAATGTACCCTTTGTTATAATGTTTTTGCCGTTTTTAAATGCTTCTAAGTAAGGTTCAAGTTCTGCACAAGCATGATTTCCTAAATGCAATGTATGCAAGATATTGTTTGTAGTAGACACTTAAAAATATCTCATTGTGCCTAAAGAGAAATTTCTACTCATTGCCTTTTACTTGTATGCCCAAGACATTTGTACTGATACAGTATCTGTCATGTATTCATCAAATAAATAAAAACAAAATAAAATAAAACTGCTTTTCTCCTTCCCCAGGCAAAGAAGTATGCCATGGAACAAAGCATTAAGAGTGTGTTGGTGAAGCAGACCATTGCCCATCAGCAACAGCAGCTCACCAACTTGCAGGTGAGATGTGTAAAACTTTTCGGTACTCCGCCAAACAACAAAACGTTTGTAATTTGCTTGTCACGTGTGAGTCTTGATTGTAGGCAGAATGTCTTAGCTTTTTCATACGTAAGTGATTCAGGCATCTCAAGTGTCAGAAGTCGGTTTTTGGTTTAGCTCTTTTGGAAGTCTTACTCCCTTCTCCCTCGTGCTGTGAAAGAGATCACATGTGTAGTCCATGTGCAGTCCATGTGCCCTTCCCTTGCTTCTGCCTCTGCTCTTTTTCAGATGGAGAAGATCGTCATGAAGGCTTTGGTTGTCATGTTAAATAATTTTGCACCTTTTAAAGGGGACTTGCTTATGTTAACTGCTGTGTGGTGATTTGTAATTTAGATAGAGGAGGTAAATCCTCAAACTGTATGTTGTTTAGAGGGAAGGTCTGAATATAGTGCTAGCCTAACCGCTTTTGTCTATCTAGCAAAGCAATGAGCTTTTTGAAAAAGCAAAGCTAAGGGATATCTAACCTACTTTTCAGCACTTTTTTCATCTTTACTGTCTTTCAGATGGCAGCAGTGACAATGGGCTTTGGAGATCCTCTCTCACCTTTACAATCGGTCAATAGATTATTAAATTTTTTTTCTGTGCGCATTCCCAATGGAAAAGGACTGTTACCCTTCTTTTACTTGTTGCGTTGGCAACAATCCCTGCCTTTTTATCTAACTAGAGAATGCATATTTTATTAGAAAACTTGGCTTTCTACAGCTAGTTAACCTGCGACCATGTCTGCAGTCCTCCGTGAGATGAACTAATTACCAGTTATTTGCTTTCTTGACTTTCAAGGGAATTTTATTTAGTATCTTTAACAAGACAATGGTAGAGGGCTTTTTAATTGTCAGTGTGCTTTTGCAGGACTTAAGGGTTTAGAAATGTGCGGAAAGTCACGTCTCTTTGAAAAATATGCATTTGCTCGATTTAAAACAAGAGAAAGCTCTTGGCATGGGACAAAAGAGGGATAGCAATCCCTTTAATGGACCAAAATGAGAGAACTGCTGGGACAGGGATCTTTTGGCCATCTCAAAGTCAAGTTTTTTTCCCCTGTGAATGGAAAAAGTCATCTTCCTGTGATGTTATAAACTAGGAAATAAATACTTTATTGACAGAAGCAGACTGACTTAAAGGCACTAGTAAAACACAGCAACTTTCGTTCATTAAATAATTCTCACCTTAGACTTGAGAAGAAAGTTTAAATTGCTTTCATCACGCCTTTGTATGGATTTCGTTTGAACTCCACGATTACTTTTGTTACCTTACTTGCATCCCTGGACTACAGGTCAGTTACTGAAGCCAAATATTTGTGAGGGCTGTGCATGTCAATCACTTCAGTGTGTTTTCCTCCATATGTCTGTTCAGTAGTAGCAGAATAGAGGCCATATTGTAATTACAACTGGTGTAACCAGTGTTTTATAAACATTACACATGCTATTTTTTAAGTAAGCGCAATTGATTACAGTATCCCATTATTACCCTATTTATCTGTCCAGGCCTCCTAACATGGAATTGGCCTCTAACATTTGTTTGGGGAAAGCAAGCAAGCAAGAAAATACACATTATTTCTCTGTGTGTGTGTGCGTGTGTTTTTGTCTTCCTCTGTTTTACATTCTAATGCTTATTATGTGTTGTTTTCCTTGGTTGGCAGGTGGCAGCCCAGCGGCAGCGTGCTCTAGCGATCATGTGTCGGGTGTATGTGGGATCCATATACTATGAGCTTGGTGAGGACACCATCAGACAGGCCTTTGCCCCCTTTGGCCCAATCAAGAGCATAGACATGTCTTGGGATTCGGTTACAATGAAGCACAAGGTCAGTGTCACTTCACAAGGTTTTGACAGATTAAATATTACAGAAGAGGCTACACAAGTCTTCAGTGTTGACGTATGTTCTGTTATTCTTATTTTCTGTCTGACTGCAGGGGTTTGCCTTTGTGGAGTATGATGTGCCAGAAGCTGCTCAGCTGGCTCTGGAGCAGATGAACTCAGTCATGTTGGGGGGGCGAAACATTAAGGTTAGTTGTCTGGAGAGAATACTTCTTGAATTCTTTGGACGATCTGGATGCATGGGAAAACACAATAATTTCTTTTTATTTCTTTTATAATGTGTTAGTTCGATTAACTGCGCATTTGGATTCCTTCCTGGCTTTTGCATACTAGTCAGTCTATTAATTGACTGTTTGGTTGTTACTTAAATGATTTGAGAAGTTGCTCGTGTCATTTCCGGCTCTAAAAGTACATAAAGATGCACTAATTGCCGTCTCTAATTTCTTTGTCTTCCAGGTGCGTGATGTATGAATGTTTTGAGTGTATGTCATGTGTACTTTCTGTTTGTATTGTGTGTTACGCATCCAAGATGTCAACAAGGCTGTTTAAGTGAACGATTCCAGTGGAATGCCCATTGGCACGTGACTCTGTGTCCATGATGTGCTGATGATGGGCTGCGCCTGGTTGGTGTTGCTTGGCCGCCCCATCTGTGGTACAGATCCCAGTCGCACGTAGAACTCGTCTTAGTTAGGGAACCAATTTCATTTTCAGAAGGGAGAGAATTCGTAGCTGTAGCAGAAATAATTTAATGCATTCCTCTTTCGGTGTTGCCACCGGCTCGGCTAGTCACACTGTTCAGGAATTTGGTGTTTTTAAATAAAGCAGTAGTTCCTTTTGATAGTGATGGAGTGGATTTGAAAAATCAGTGCTGTCTTTGCATCGTAAATGAAGGACTTTTGGTACTACATACATTGGGCTAGTACATACTAGCCCAATTAAAGCCGGTAATGGTAAGTAGTCAGGTTCATGGTAAATATTCATGGTCAGGAACCAGTTTGTTCTTCAATAAGTCTGGCTTTGAGTTTGTAGTCACTCAAAATAAGAGAGCTTTGAAAAATCCAAATATTGGCCTTAGTGCAGGGATCCCTAATTTTGGTAGTAATTTAATTATTTCATGACCACTTTCTGTTTGGAAAAGTTAAGTGGTATTTTGTACCTGGTGGCCAAGATGACAAAGATAGGTCACACTATGAGCTCTTTAAAGCATTTAGTAATGATCAGGCGGATGGAATGATTGTAGGTGACCGGTGGCTTTGACTGGACTTGGTGGCTGCGGAAAGTTAGCCGTGCAGGGATATAAAGCTTTGCGGTAGTGCGTTCTCGGTCGCTACTTTAAACCTCATACTCAGTAGCCCTGCTGGTATGATCTGTACTATAGGTTGGGCGGCCAAGTAACATCGGTCAGGCGCAACCCATCATTGACCAGCTGGCAGAGGAGGCACGGGCCTTTAACAGGATCTATGTGGCGTCCGTCCACCCTGACCTGTCAGATGATGACATCAAGAGTGTGTTTGAGGCCTTTGGAAGGATCAAGTCTTGCACGTTAGCCAGAGACCCCACCTCAGGGCGACACAGAGGCTTTGGCTTCATTGGTGAGCTTGGGGGTCCTCATTCGCTCGTGATCTTTTGTTACCGTTGCTCTGCTACTAACTTGCTTTTTTTATTCCCTTGCAGAGTATGAAAAGCCTCAGTCAGCCCTGGACGCTGTGTCTTCTATGAACCTCTTTGATCTGGGGGGTCAGTACCTACGGGTGGGCAAAGCAGTGACTCCCCCTATGCCCTTACTGACCCCCACGACCCCAGGTGGTCTGCCGCCTGCTGCAGCGGTGGCTGCAGCGGCAGCCACTGCTAAGATAACGGCCCAGGCAAGTATGAATCCCTTCCAAAGGGATTTAATGGCCTTCCAGGTAAATATAACCCAGATCTAGCTAGATATGACACCAGCACAGATAACATGGGCATAGAATATTTACTCAGGTGACTGGGAGAAGGCCAGTTTTTAAGAGATCACATTAAAAAAAACAATACTTGCCTTGATACAGTCAGTTTAGCAGCCCTGAAATATTATGTCCGTTATCTTAGTTTAATGTGTTAAAAACACCAACAGGGACCTTTCATATGTTTTATATTATTAATTAAATGTATACTTATATATCCCATACGTTAAATAGTAAGGTTTGTAATTAAAGCTCCTCCCATTCACTTGTTATACAAGTCAAGGGGCGTCTCAGGCATGATTCAGTTGTATTCCTTGTAGAATATATCATGGATGAAAGTATTTAGACATCACTCCTATATATATTTATGACTTGCTAAGGATAAGCAGTGATTATGTTAGTTTTTACTGACCTTGATTGATGACAGAGAAGACAGGCATAGTTTAACTCACTCTTTGCTATGCTTTGTGATCGTTGACTGTGCTGCCTTGTGCTGTGTTCTGTGTGTTTCCCTTACCTAATGTCTTCGGCCCCCCTCTCTTAAGGAGGCTGTAGCCGGCGCATCAGTCTTGGGGGCGTTAGCTGCGCCCCAGCTTCTCGGTCAGCAAATGGGAATACCTCAGGCTGTTATGGCTGCCCAGGCACCAGGGGTCATCACCGGTATGTACCAAGACACGAGTGAGTGCTCATTTTTATAAAGGCAGGATTTTAATAAAGCTCAAATGTGTTTAATGCGTTTGTTAAAAAATTTCCTTTGTAATTGATAATACCTATGATTTCTTTAGGTAATGTTAAGATATGAATGTATTTCCTTTCATGCTTGGCATGCCTTTTTCAATTTACATCATGGTAGTAGAGCTGACCAGATCTTCTAGAATTTAAGTGCATGGTTTACGAAACCTCACAGTATTTGAACTGCTGCGATCATTCAATGTTATTGGCCTAAGAACCATCTCAAAGACAAACAATGTTACCAAAGTGTCGTATAAATCTAGATTGAAATCCAGGCCTCAGTGCAGACCTGACCTCCCATGTGGAAGCTTAAAGCTGTAAGAGTTTAATGCTCCACCCTGTTACTTAAACGTAAAGCTCCTTCGAGGATGGATTAGGTGGATTAAAGACAAAGTGGACATTAAATAGTTTGAACTGCTGCAACCAGACGTGTTTGGTTGCAGAAGATGGACTTTGTGGTACAAATTCAAATAAATGAGGATACATATTTAAATACTTTGCTAAGTAATTGAAGTATCTTAAAAAAAAAAAAAAAAAAAGAACATCCAACTGTATGAGTGACTGTGACCTGGATGACTTCGCAGATATAGCGAAACTCGCTCTTTTAATTGGCATCAAGTTGCATGGATATTATTATTTTACCCTCGATGACCTTGCTAGACCATCTGCATACTACACCTGCTCTGTTACTAATCACCTTTTTTCCTTTTAAAGAGAATGTCTCTGCACAGTCAGCGTCACTAGCTCTATGTCTACCATCCTTCCTTTAAAAGGTGTGACTCCAGTGCGTCCTCCCATACCAGTGCTTCCCCAGGTCGGTCTTGTGAACCCTGTCCTTGCATCGCCGCCAGTCCTGTCCAACCAAGCTGCTGGCTCCAACCAACAAGAGAAGAAAGAGGAGAAAGAAGAGATGCTGCAGGATGGCACCGGGCAGGAGATGTTGAGTGACCAAGAGCACATGAGCATCTCGGGCAGCAGCGCCAGACATATGGTGATGCAGAAATTGCTCAGAAAATCAGAGGTGACAGATGCCATTGGGTATTTATTAACTGCTTTTTTATCATGAATTACTTACTCATTGTATTCTTCTTCTTCCCCAGTCAACGGTAATGGTACTTCGAAATATGGTCGGACCAGAGGACATTGACGACGACCTGGAGGGTGAGGTGACGGAAGAGTGCGGGAAGTTTGGATCCGTCAACAGAGTCATCATATACCAGGAAAAGCAAGGCGAAGAGGAGGATGCAGATATCATTGTGAAAATCTTTGTAGAGTTTTCCATGGCCTCGGAGATGAACAAAGCTATCCAGGCCCTCAATGACCGCTGGTTCGGTGGTCGTAAAGTTGTTGCAGAAGTGTATGACCAAGACCGTTTTAACAGCAGTGACCTCTCTGCGTAAAGTGTCTGAAATGGTTCACCAGCACCCATCCCTGTACATGTCGCCCAAATTCATTTCAGCCACAGTCACTGCAGCTAAAGATAACGGGCCTCTGAAACTTGTAATTATATTTTTATTTTTATTTTTTTTTATGGCTGTTGATATTAATGTTGAAAGCTCCTTTGGGGGGGGATTCGTTAAAAGGTTTCTGTCACATGTTTGCTTTGTGATTTGTGAAGACTCCCTTTAGGTGCAGGTTTCAAATTTTTTGTAATCCGATCTTGCAAAACATTTTTCCTGCTTTAGCTCCTTTTTATTCTTCATGAAATTTCCTGGACATGGAAACACTCTTTTCTTTCTATGATTAAAGGTTATTGTTTGTCAACAACAAAAAAAAAAAAGTGTGATGCAACTTTTTTTATGAATGGTTTTGAAGGAAGATTTGTAAAGAAACATGCTTCTGTGCTCTGGCTGTAGAACATAGTATATCAAGTAAAAGCATTTAATACATTTGTTGACCTCAAGTGTGGCTTATTTTGAGAAAAGTGATAACAAATGCACTCTAATATAACAGTCTTGCACCAAGTCAGAATTTGTTTAAAAGTACAGAGAGAGATGTTGATTTAACTGTGTCTTCATTTCGGTGCCTGTGGTCTGTATTTTTACTGAACTGTATTGTGTTCAACTGGTTTTCTTACGTAATCGGTGGACTAGACTAAATAACAAACACGTTTGTTTTCAATTCAATCCAGTTTAACAGCACCACAGACCCAACCTGTGAATTAACACATTTCTGATGTTCTTCCAACATAAACTGAACATTACAACACAAAGATATGATCTAGTGCAGGACTATTAGTAGGACATATTTGTTTTTACTTGTGTACCTAATGAACTGGCAAGGGAGTGTATTAAACATTTTACAGTACAGACTTGGAGCAGAGGAGTTTCTTAAGGGTGTAAGTTTTCAACAAATAATATATCCATGTAGTTCAGCCATTGTTGGCAGAGACTGCCTTCCCAAAGAATGCTTTACAAGTTAGTATTTTGAATATTTATAGTATCTGTTTAATATTTTATTAATAGTATTTTATTTTAGCTGATTAACAATAAAGCTGTTACGGTCAGATTTTAGCCTAGATGCATGGTTTTATACACTTTTGTGCTTTGGGACTGGAAATCAATGCATATAATAACACAGTTATTTCTTAGCTGACAGGAAAAGTCCTATAAAGAAGAAGAAAATAAATATTTGACACAAGTTTGAAGGTGAATACGAGTTGCCGCTTGGTGGAGCTGTACATCAACTTGTGGCCTTTGCTACAGAGGCGCAAAGCGGCGGTGCTCCAGCTCAGACTAAGCCCAGCCCCCCACACGCCAAACCGGCCTGTCTCGGCTCAACAGGGGGAGGTAAGAGCGGCTGTTGCTGAAGCTTCTGAGCCCGCTTCTGGCGTTGTAACCTCGGCCGGATTAAAAGAGCAGCCACTGGGTAATTTTTCGGACTTTTTTTCCCCCCGGATGTTGTTGCTACACAGGACTGGTCGGAGTTTTCTGTACATTTCATTTGACCAGTGTTAGCTAACGGCTGCTAGGCACAAAGGCGTTCAGTCACCTACTAGCCGATGTCGGCTAACTGAAACTAGCATGCTAACAACACAGCGGGCACATCCTTAACACTTGGGGGTTAATCTCTGCTGACTCGCTCTGTGTCATACGTTGGCTGTTTTGTGGCGGCTGCTTACTAATAACCCAAGTAAAGTGGATTTATTCACGGTTGCCACTCATGACTACGACACTTAAAGCGGCGTTTTTGAGTAGCTTGCCTCTTGGCTGGGTATTTTTCAGCTAGCCACGGCGGAGCTTCGGTCTCATGCGAGGGGATGGTGGCGGTAGCAAAACAAGCTAACCTCACTCCCGTCTGTGCGAAGAAGTAGTGAGCGCAAGAAGTAGAGGGAACACTTGAGCCGAGTGGGAGCTCTCGGTTGTGTTTATGTTCATTGTGAATCCGGGGCTGGATGTCAGTCACTACGACGGACCTGACAATCACTGGACACGGGCTGATCTGAAACTGGGAATATCGCTAACAGATTCGGAGGGATTATTTTTGTGTCTCTAAGTGGATTTCGGCCTCCTGCTCTGGATCGTCGTGGGAACACAGCGAGGGTTTTTTGACATTGAGTGAGCCCACTCCTGCGAAATTGCCCCCCCCAGCTTCATCCTCCGATGCGGAGATTTCAGTAGCACCGGCGACCATATCCCCCGCGGCGGCCGGACATGCTGAAGTGTATCCCCCTGTGGCGCTGCAACCGCCACGTCGAGTCGGTGGACAAGCGGCATTGCAACCTGCAGACAGTCCCCGATGAAATATTCCGCTACAGTCGCAGCCTGGAGGAGCTTCTCCTCGATGCCAACCAACTCAAAGAGCTGCCAAAGGTATGCTGAGAATACCTCCCAAATGTGTCGGTGTGAATTCATGTTTCAGTTCCCATGAGTCATGTGACATGTGTTTGGTTCCCATTTTATTATAACACCGGTAACAACTAAGCCTAGTTAACCCCCGCACAACGACATACAAACTGTCAGTTGGGGTTTATTCACCTGCTTGTAAAGCAAACGCCACCTAACAGGTGACATAAGCAGTAAAACAGCTTGCATGATATCACCTGCCCAGGTACTCCCTCCTTAGCAGATACCTCCTTCCTTTTTTTAGAAATGAGTTAGATCATCCTGCCCTGCATACTTAACATTGCTTTGTACTTATTTAAACAGGCTTCTTGTGTAATCACAATAGCAGCCAAGACGTATATGAGTACAGGTTATGGAGAAAGGTCTATCTGGACTATGGAGTTTTTTCAAATTTGTTAAATGTGAATGAATATGCTGCATATTTAGAGAGACCAACTCAGACCAAACTGCTGGCACGCTCCGTGTTGCCTGTAGTAACGGCATCAGCGGCCTCAACTGAATTGGACGCAGTGTGGGAAGGCATGCGTGGAATGACTTGCAAAGCCATCCCCACCCACACGCCCACTGTTTGAAATACGACAAAAGTTCTCTTTTACGTAGTTTATTTTAAGCAGAGCGGGGCTGCTGCTGTTGCTCTGTTTTTCCCCTATAACTCCCCGGACCTGTGGAGCAGAACACATGCACATTTATTTATTTTTTTCTCCTCCTTGTTTTATTTAGTTCAAGCCATTGTTCCCCTACTACGACAAGGCCCCTACGGTTGTAGCTGTGATCTAGCTGGGGGTTTATGTGAATGGGACTGGTCAGCAATAGACACTGTCAGTCTCTCACGTTTCGTGGCGTAATGGTGGAAGGGACAAGTGGCACATTCACTAATGAAGATTGTTAGCAACCGCCAAGGTCGCCAGAGGCTGAAGTGTTGGCGCAGGGCCGGCTGTTACCTTCTGGGAGTCATAAACGTAACAGCTTTTTTTTGTTTGTCCTTTGGCAGTGGCTGTAGTTTTGAAGAAATTGTTTGCTGTTTATTTTTTATTTTTTGTTGAACAGATAGACACAGAGCAACTCAAGACACACATTCAGAAGTTGTTGAATATTTTAGCATAGGGTCCTTTTTAGCACGCGAAATCAACTCGACTTTGTTGAGGCTTACCAGAGGGCTTATTCTCAATTTCGTGACCTGACAGATCTTCACAGCGTACCTGTTTTTTTGGCCTCTGAATACTGAGAAACGGATACACCCAAATACTGGTGCAGACGGCTCGCTGACACAGTTTCTCTGTGTGGTGCTGGCTTCACCCATGAGACATAAATGTGCGGTGACAGAATGTCTCGTGTGGTCGGGGGTGAATGCGTAGCGTGCAGACACAAAGCATATGGGCCCTCGGAGTCAGCGGGGGCCTCAGCGAGGATGCGGCGTGAGAGGTCAGGCCCGTACAGGCCTGGGGGAACAAGGGCACTTGTCTGTGTGAGCCTCGATGCTTCTGTGAATCTGCGTGCCCCTTCCCTGTCACTATGTATTCAAGTCAGGGATGGGTCTGCGGTCGGCCTGGGCTATTTTTAAACGTCAGTCTAACATCCCGGTTCGCTTTTACTCATCAGTTCATCCCACGTATCTTTGACAGGTGACCATGTATGTAGAAACAGTTTGAAATCCGTTGTACACATAATCAGCGCAGCCGTTTAAACAGTTTCAAATGTGGTAAACGGTTAATAATGAACTGTAGCAGTAAATAGAGCGGTGCGTCGGGTGGCTGGGTCTACATTGTACTGCTAGGGGTTTAACACGGCGAACAGATGGAGATTTAGGCGCCCTGACAGTTTCTTAAGTTTGCCGCGACTCACCCCCCACCACACTGCTCACCAATCTTAGATTATGCTCTCTGCGGTGACGGTGCCTCCGTTTGTCACGTGAGAAACATTTTAGGTTTCTAAAACGAGTGGCTCATGTAGGATTAGTTTCTGAATATACTAGATGGGATAGTAGTGGCATACAGTGTGACTTCTCTTTATGGACTGGGATCCTTTTAAGTAGGCAGCTGGTAAGGAATTCCCCACATGCCCGTACATCCATAGCTGCTAATGCGGCATTGCAGCTTTGTTTTCTCACTGCACAAAAACTAATCTCAGGCCGTAGTCTTTAATGGGTCTTTTGTTTTACCGTTGGGTCGTTTGACCGTGAAGGAGACATTTTGATCAGTTAAACACAAACGTACTTATTTTGGAGTAAGTTGGCAGAGCTTGAATTGTTACATATTTATTTTTTTTGTTAATGTGTCACTGTGTTTCCCCATACCTGCCCTGTGTTTTCAAGAAGTCTGCAGTAGTCAGAATTTCTTTCCCTGCCTCAACTCGGATCATGTTGAGGAAGAGGGAATTATCTTTTTAGCCGTTCTCAAGTCCCATGACAGGTTACAAAGAAGTCCATTCACCAGTCCGATTGCCCGTCCCCCCGTCATATCCAATGTCATAACTCTTCTTGTTTCCCGTGTGCGTCTGCACTGGCCTTGACCAGGCTTACACTAAAGTCTTCAAGTATATCATGACACAACTTAGTAGTTTTAAGATTTGCCGTAGGTCTGCTGACAAACGCAAGGAGGCCCTTTTTCAGAGGAACCAGATGGGCTGCAGGTGCAGTAGGCAACAAGCCAAACAGCGGCTCTAAAACGTGAACACCAGCCAGTATATCTACTTGTTCTAGTCCCGGCTTCTCCGTTGTTGAGGTAGTGAACAAAACCCCATTGGGTGTGCCTCCATCAGACTTTGCCAAACAGGTTTTGTGCATATCTGTCCTGGTATTATTACCTAACAGCACCTTCTAGGTACAGTTTAAGTTTAATGTAGCATTACTGATTTCCTTCCTTTCCTGACCAAAAGCAGAAACTGTTTCATCTAATATCCGCCTTATGTAACCTACTGTCACTCCTATCAGTGAACAACTGGATGCTTTATTGAGTTTACGGATTAGTATCCATAATTGAACAGCCGGGTAAGGCTTTAAATGGCAAGATTAAAAGTGTAGGTATTTTGAATAAAGAGGATTTTTACATGCTTGACAAATAGGAAGGATGACTATACAATCCGTTTAATCTGCGGCTGTCACCAGTGCCCCCTGTGTATGTGCTAAAACATCAGTGGCCAAAAGGGCAGATTAGGACTTCATCCGGCTGTGAAAATGCCCCTCGACAGCCCAGCTCTGACCCCTGCACGCAGCCCAGTGTGCCTCATTGTGCGCTTCCTCTGGGATCTGCTTTTGTGCCTCCTTTTTGAACATATAAATTGCGCTGATAAAAATCTGAGTGCTTTTCTCTCCCGTCCCTTGTGTGTGTGCTCGGCCTTGGGTCAAGTGAAACCCAAATTGGCCCCTTCACTTAGCTCTGGCGGGATGTGAATTGGTCAGCTATTGTTTACCCGAACAGTCAAGTGTATTTTGTTTATTTTATTTGTGATTTTATTGTCTTTTGGAAAAATAGTCGAGAACTCTGATTTGAGAATCCGCGTTGTTACGGCCAGGTAGCGTATAATTCCTACTCAAAGTACGAGAGAGGATTTATAGGATCCTAAATTTAAAAGTTTGCTGTCGTTATTTAGGACATGTACACTTTCCACTGTGTCCTTACAGTGCACTGTTCTGCAGTCCGCCCCTGAGTTCCCAGTTAACTCTATAGGAGGGCCCTGGTTTGTCTCTCCCCAGTGACTAGCTGAACTAGGCTGAAACCAAAGATAAATTGCACCTGCCACTGGCCTCTCTGCGGTAAAACCACATCGTCCTCTGGCTCCTGTGCTCCTCCTGCTTCGGTAACGAATATCGAAGCCAGCAGCGCTGTTGCTCACGAAGTGAAAACGAATCTAAACTAAGGTTTGCGAATGTTTGTTGTGTTTCGAGTCAGATTGTTTCTTCAGTTTCTAAACGCCCTCTCTGTGACTGTAGAGCGCTCGGTGAGAAAACAGAAGTGAACTTTTGTAATGACCTCCCTCAGACGTTAGAAAGGAAAGAGATCCAGAGCTGCCGAGCCTCTGAAGAAACGGCGACGTGAGAGGTCCGTTTCTTTTTGATGCAAGAGCACATTCAGCAGGTTTCTTTGTCTGAGCTGATGACCAGCTGGTCTCACATCCTGCCTGCCCCCTCCCCTCAATCTGGTGGGACACAGGGGTAACGGGAGGTGGAGCTGTGTGTGTGTGTGTGTGTATGTGTGAGTATATAGCTGTGATGGGGGAGTGTATTTTATTCCGGAGATGGATTAACAGGAGAAGGGGGCCTCTGGCACCTCCGCAGGAGGAAGTGATCTGGGAGTTGAGCTGAGCTGCACTGATCCTCAGTCCTCTGGGACTCTGGTGTTGCGGTCGCCCATCCATCCATGAGCTCTGGAGCCTAAGCTGACATGCAGTGTCAGGTGGGAAGGAGGCAGTGAGAGAAGTGTACACGGACATAATAGCCGGTCCCCTGTAGACGTGCGCGTGATGTAGATGGATATATCCCTCTCTGACTCTCCTGTACAGCCTCCCTCTTGCCTCCTCAGTTCAAGAAGTCTTGCATTCCTTCTGGGAAGTGGCTGCATGATTGCAAACCGACAGTACGAAACATATTGCAGCTATAAGACATGCATAAAGACAGCCGCCTCTAGCCGCCACCAGGTCAAAGTTCATACATTGGTATTCCACGTTCCTCACAAATTCAATCCCTCTTCCTGAATAATTTTTATATTTTCATACTTTTTAATATCCTTAACGTCAAAAAACGTCACATTTCCAAGACTACAATGACAAATAAAAGTTAGCAGGTGAATTAATAATGGAAATGACATAGGCAGGACACACTCTACAACTTACAGTCCCATTCTTTTAATGTTCATGTTCCCAGCCTGTTTGGTTCTGTTGACTTTGAGCACAGTAGCACAGTGTTGATCAAACGATCCCCCCCTACCTCCAGTGTGATTTGGACTCCACGCCAGTCTGCAGTGTCTCACCACTCTCCCATGCACTCTGGCCTCGGTCTCCAGCCTCAAAGGTAAACACAGAGGCAAAAGCTCCGGTGAATAATTGATGGCCGTGGTGGCGGCGGCGGCGGCGGCAGCTGTTTGCAATAGGGGAGAGTCTGTGGCTGCTGGAGGGCTGTGATAGGAGGGGACATCTGTTGGCTACAGGCATTGAGTACACACAGACAAGATGTGCAAGGCGACGCCATTTTCTCTTTTTTTTTTTTTGTTTTGTTTGCGTGTCCATTTCAATCTCTCAGCTGCATGTGTTTAGAAACGTTGGAGATAAAGGGCACAGGTTGTATCCAGGAGCAGGGAGTGGCACTCTTAAATCCCTATTACAAACGGTTATTAACCAATTTTACCTGAAGGCATTACGCGGCAAGTTTTGTTCTCCACTTTAGCAGATTGTTGCATCTGCCGGGGCAAAATCCACACGTTGATTGACTGGTAGTTTTTGATAAGGAAGTTTATTATATTTACACATTTATTTGATGAGTACTTTTTTTAAGTGACTATTGAAGGAGGTTTTGTCAGTTGCGGTTATAAGTCTTAAGTAAACTTTGAATGTCAAAATAAGACACACAAAATAGTTTTAAGAGCAAGACGACGGATAGCGGTGATAACTGACTCAGGCGTATTATGATATTAAGGCCGGAAAACAACTCACTTAACGCACCGATTTGCATTGAACGTCTCGCAGTGTTTGCTGCAGGATATTACAGTCGCAAATTACAATCCGCACACGTTACTGAAGATAAATCATACTCGATGTGTGCTCAATTAATGCCAGAATATTGTAAAACATCTTTCCTAATTACAGTCAGTAAATCTATATCAAAAAATGTCAGTCAAACCATTATGATGAATAACATCCATCTGGAAAAGTTCTGTCATTTTTCAGTAGTTAAAAGTAATAAGTAGTTAATAAGTAAAGTTTGTTGCAGCCCTATATGATATTAATACTGAATTTTGATATAACTGATAATATGATACCAATTTTTACACAAGCAAAAGATAATTACATTTGCATTAGATATGTGTCTGGTGTTTTACATTATGTCTACAAAAAGGCTTTCCTTGCTCAGACTTAAAGTCTTGAAAATACAGCTTTATTTACTACTTGTAAAACTGCTCTGTAAACACAAATCACTTATTAGCCAGGCATGGTTTCTTACTTCGTGGTTTGTTGTGTTCCATCTAGCGGTGCAGCTTGAGGTCATCTTGTGCCAGATGTTTATTCTGCTTGCATAAACTGACATTTGCACATTTTTTCTAGCAGGTTATGTCGAGGCCACGGACTGACGTGAACACGTGAAGTTTGGAGTGGTTAAATTCAGCACTGACATTTCTCTGGGATGGGATGCTGTTTCTGAGCCTTTTGATCAGATGGCAGCGCAGGAACTGCACTCTCGGTCACACAAATGGCCCTTTGAGGCTAATCTGTCAGGGTGCCGACGTCCCTGCGGGGGAATAGGTCACCCAGGATGGCATTAAAACCGACCACAAACAAATGCTGCCCTTTATCTGCTGGCCACACACAACCACGGCAATCCTCTATCTGTCACTCTGAAACCTGATAGCCTTCACATCCTCTACCCTAGTGTACTTTGTGTACCAGTGATTTTTGGATGGGTCATTGTCCCTTACCTTCAGCTCTGTTATCTCTGTCCAATTTAGGGTTTACAGTTGAAGGTAGCTGCTAGAGAAAGAAGCAGTGCTTTACCTCTTCAAATGGGCTGCTCGTAATGGCAGTAGTAATGGAAATCGGAGTGTAATCACTCGGCAACCATTTAATCTACACAGCAGCTACCACAACAGAGCAGCGCTGCTTTTACATAGTGCTTTAAAACAGGTGGCTAGTTCAGGGAGCCTTTCTGTCTGGGCCCGTCCCGGTGGCAGAGCTGCTTCGGGACGCAACAAAGCCCTGGTTTGTTTTTCTTTTCTGTGGGGCAACTACGTTTGCGCCAGTCTGATTTGTTGATGCCTGCGTTTTTCTTGTTGATTCCTTTTCGTTTGGGAACGTCTCTGTGAGCAGGAAGTGGGAATAATCAAGTGAGCCGTGGAATGCCCTGTTTTTCTGGAGACATCTCCACTCTGAACGTTGTTTTGTGGAGCATTTGGGAAACTTTAAGTTCGGGGTTGTTTGGGGGAAAATAGATTGCGTTTTATTGTTTACTCCCGTGCCCCTCCTTGCACGGCTTGTCGCCTGCCCCTCCCTCTTTCATATACTCTGATAGCATTTCTGAAAAGTGATGTAAAGCCTCTTGTTTCTCTGTAATCCTACAAGATTCAGCACCAGCTCCTGAAGGAATGTTAAGCCCTGGATCCGAAGAGTCACAATAAAGCAGCAGTGTATTACTCATATGGCTGCAGCAGTGTTTACTACTGTGATGGCAGGGTTTACACTATCTTACTACATGTCATCTACACCGGACTCAAAACATTTGGTTCCAATCTGAGAATATTTCTTTCCCCAACCCAAATCTTGATTGATGAGTGTGTAGCACTTTTCCGAATAGCAGGGATGCTTGGGGTTTCTAAAGAACTGCTGTAAATGCTGCAGCGGAAACAAAAACTGATCTGAAAGTACAAAGCTACTAATACGTGTACCATGCAGAGACAAAGTGCAAGTGTTTAGAGTGTCCTGATGATTAAAACTACCATTGACTACATAATCACGTACACTTTATCTAAATTGCCGTGTTGTCTGCTTCTCTTCCTTATTGATCCCACTATTGATTCAGCCTGCTATTAGCCAGCATCGCTGAATGCCACCAAATTTGGTATTTTTGCTGGTGCGCCGGGTGCTTTTTCAGCCGTAATGCCGCTACTGATCAGTGTTTTATCTGTGCGTTTTACTGCTAGTGTGTTGAATAATCGACTAATACGTCTTATTTATTTACAATTAGCGTAGTTTCCCCCTTATTTGTGTCTCAGTTTGTTTTTGAAAGTGTAGACATTAATTGATTTTAAACGTGAAGTCCCTTTTAAGGTGTTGAAGACTCACTTGTTTTAACTAATTTATTTATTTTGTCTCGCTTTTAGCATTTTGTATTTTGTATCAGTTCTGGTTGTTGTTTTTTTTTTCCCCCTATCAGTTTCACTTTTATGGCGATCTTGTTAGCATTAATGAACGATGACATTGCCTTTGCAGCGTGAAAGTCGGCGCAATTGTTCCGTCAACTTGAAACTGAAATAAAGCCAACAGAAATAAAGCTGTCCGGTTCCGAGGATTAGAAATAGATGAATAAAAAGTGAACTCAATGTTGAAGCAGTTCTGCTTCGGTTGCAAACTGACGCACGTGTTGAAATCTGGGTTTATTCCCCCTAAGCAACACAGCTGCACACAACTACAAAGAAAACGCAGAGACTACTTGGGGAATTTCTGTACGAAGCACTCTCCAGGCAAATATATTGTTGCTGCTTTTTAAAACTGTTAAGATGCAAGAGACCACGGATTTGAACAATGATGCTTGGTTCTGGTTTGCTTAATTAGTTTTTGAGCAAACACAATATGTAACACAGGCTGATTGTGTGGGCAGTGCCACATGACTAGTTTCAGGCCTCTTAATAGAGAGGTGCTGATGGGTGAATGTTTGTGTGTGCAGTGGATGTGAGAGGTCGATAGGAAGCACAGTGGGGTCCTTCGGAGACAACAAAGCCATATGCGCGCATTTATGTGTCATGCTCGTGCCAGTGATGAATAACAAACGAAGCAGTAACGGATCTGTAGAAAAGGAGATGGCAGCAGTTTGTAGCCCCCAAGCACACATCTTTTCATCTCCACTGCAGCAAGAATGCCCTGGTTTTCTGTGTGCTGTTTTTTTTTTTTCTCCTCAAAAACATGTTTTGGCCTCTGCACTTAACCCTTTCCTGTGCTTCTTCTTGTGTTGATGTCTCTGCTTTTAAGTGAGTTGATCTGCTCACAACCGAACACCCTAATCTGACGACTGATTCAGCAAGTGTTGATAGACCAGGCATTGTTTACAGTGAAAGGTCAGTTATTTTAACTTGAGGAATCGTAGCATTTCACAATGAAACTCTTTGTGTTCATTTTCCCAGCCTTCGTTTCCCAGAAGGCAGCTTTCTAATAATATTTCTTCCTTTAGTCCTGTGTGAGAGTGCAGTCAAACTTCACAAAACCATTTATAGGTTCCTCCTGCAGCACGACAGAATATGTGATTTCATTTAACTCTTTGATTTGCTGCATTGAATCACTCTTCTCCTTGTTTTAGTACCCTCACTACTGTCATAAAGGTCAATTTTATGGAGCTTTCTTTAATAGCAGTTTTTGCTTAAGTCTGAAACATTTGGGAAAAGTGAATGGCTCCTCTGTGCAATTAACTCACCGTATCTGTGTTTGCACTGCACTCCAGCACGTGACATCCAAGGAAATGCAGGCATGCTAGGAATCTCCAGGAGTTCGCCCTGCCCTCTGGAAGCTGAACTCACCCCTTTCTCTCCACCATGCGCACTTGAACTTACGCATTTCACATTCCTGTTTGGAAAAGCCCACACACAGATAACTTTACTTAGCATTGACTGAAGCTTGCCTGAAATGCACAGCTTGCTTCAGCTGAACTCTGAATCTAATCGGGCTTCGTTTTAGTCTCCTCTTGTTAACTAAGAGCGTCATCTCATTCTAATAATGTTTTAATTAAGCCTGCCCGTGCTCTTCCGGGACTTAAAACTCAATTGGGAATCCCGCAAAGGAGCTCATCTGAAACAATGAGCTGTAAAATTCATTTGTTTGAGCTTGTTTCACAGAGCAGGCAATGCCATGTTGACTTTAGACTGACTGTGCTTTCAGATTAGAGCCCAGCTGATAATTTGGCTCAGCTGGTAAAGGTATTAAATATTACAGATATATAACGAAATGTGATTTAGAAGCTATGCTGCCATTACATAATTCGGGCTTAACTCAAAACTCCTGGTTGTAAACTGACCGTGATAAAACTTTTACCCTTATAGGGTGTTTTACATGACTTGGTGGTCACGCCTCAGCTTCTTCTTTACCTTATCGCCTTACCTGCCCTCTGTAAGTTGACACTTGAGCCGTTATCTTCAGTTGTAGGTTGTATTATCTTCAAGGGACAGTTCACCTGTTCTACTCATCCAATGACTTCTCAGCCAGCAAGACAAAGCTGAGGACGGCAATGGAAATGGCTGAAGAAGATACAGAGTAAGCGTGTTTGTGTTTCGACCTTAAGTCCCTGGAACTTTTAGTCCCAGAGATGTCCAGGAACTTTCCAAGTGATGAAAAATTAATTCAGCCCTTTTGCTACCTGCACATCCACCGCAGTCTAAGGCCCCGCGTTTCAGGAAGGGATGGCTGTTACTACCTATGACTCTAGCAGTCAATAATACAAAATGAAGGTAGACCACCTCATTGCTCATTGACATTCCCTGTTTCTAAACGCTCTCTTTGTATGTCTCCAGATGCCCTTCTCTGTATAGATACCTACCAAGTCTTTGACTTCTGTCGTCGGCTCATATATCGATTTCTTCAACTTGGGCCTAATGACACTTTGAACTCAGAATGTGTTTTTAAATGGGTGTTGATGGCTGGACCAGAATTAGTGGAAGAGCCTGCACAGTATGTATTGCTGTGTTTTCACCAGTGGTGCCCAGAAGTTTTGTGTCAGGTTCTGATGTCTCATGAAACTAAAGTTTCGCGCAGTTCTTTGTTATTTACTTTTCCAAACTAATGATGATCTCACCAAATTGAAGGCAGACCTTTTTATTGCTCATTGACGTCCCAAGTTTCTGCTCAAAGTCTTTCTCGGCATTAATACTTTACAAAGCTTTGACTTTGTCCTTGGTCCATGTATCACACATCATTCCTTTTATAGCTCCGAATTAAATTAAACTTGTCTCAGCACATAAAACAAAGGCCCCAAAGTGTCTTCGTAACGCACAACCCCAGATCTGGAACTCTTAAAGTGGTTTAAACAATCTCCTTTGTTCAGAGCTTTGTTCAGACCTGGTTCCTCCTGTGGAAATAGAAACTTGGATTCTTAGTGCTTGGGAAAAGAATTTCTGTCGTGGCTTATAGGTGCAGGTTAGTCAAGAAAAAGAGACTCCCTGATGCAGCTCAGCTGTCTAATTTGAGGTCAAGCACAAGTGAATTTGGACTTTAACATCTCATACGTTACCAGACAAGGATCATTGCACGGTGGCAAAGGTACAAAATGTGCCATCTCTGCTTAAAGTACAGTGTTTATTTTCGTTTTCATGTGCATCATCAGATTCCCCAGCAGTGTATTTTTAGATGTGCTATCACACACCACGTTCATGACGTCGGAGCTTGCAGAAGAGTGTGTTTCAGACAGCCGCTGGTGATCGGTGCGTGTGCTCGCCTGCAGACCTAGGGCTCGTGTTTTGGTTCGTTCCTGGCGTTGATCCTCTCTGGAGTCATGTGGGAGGGGACTGTAGACGACTCTGTAATTATGCTGTCTCTGTGACATATTAATGGGCTTGGGTTGTAATCCTATGCAACTACATCCTTGTCTTGTATTGAAGATAAGTGTTATGTGCTCAAATGTTGAGTGTTTCTCTGGTCTAATGTTTACAGTAAAGACAAATCCACAACACAGAAATGAAATGGTAACCGACATGGACCCAGATTACAGCGCAGTGACGTTTCCATTTGCTTATACAGTGTGGATGTTTGCATACTGTTTATCTTTGGACAGATAACGCATCTGAATCGGGCAAGGCTCGGTTTTCATTTCACCGTCAGTGGAGCGTCACTAGGGAGGTTTCTGCCTCCTTGTTTCCCTGGCTTCTTCGCTGAACAAATGCTGGTCTCCAAGGTGATGGATCTCCCAGGGCCAGCGGTTTGCCTGATGCGGTGGCACGTACGCAATGTGTTGTCAGGGAGAGACACCAGATGGGCTGGGGCTTCCCTGTCACTGCAGACCTCCGCAAGCTGTGTGTGCATGGAGGACATCGCTGTTCTGCTTCAATCTGCTCGCAACAGAACAACCTTGGCCTCTGCCCGAGCCAGAGCTGTCAAACAGAAGCAGAGAGAGAGAGAGAGAGAGGGAGGGAGGGAGTAGACCTTCTTGTCTCAGAGCCACACTCTCACTCTGTCCTTGGACTTTGAAAAAGGCTGCAGCAGCGAGGCAGTGACACTTTAGAGCAACACCTAAAGTGGAGCAGTTATTTTTCCACTGGGGGTGAGATGCTAGATCAGTCATCTATATTGAGGGGACTTTGTTCTGCTTGCTTGCGTAGATTGCGTACCAACAGTGCTACAAATGTGTATGCATATATATATATCTAAATACATCCGCATTAAAGACAAGCCACACGTGAGATTATGCAACAGAACTCGGCGTTCTTTGTGAGGACATGAATAATAACAGAGAGGAAGCCGTTGTGTAGTCCAGATTTGTTGGATCAAGATAAAACTGACAGTTGTTTTTGAGCTCATGTTTAAGCAGTACGAGGTTACTTTTGTTCTAGCCCCATGTCTGGGTCATATATGGATTTATGCAGACGAATAAAGCTGATCTTAGGGTATATACTGTATAGAAGACGCTAGTGAAGCTGTATTAGCTTTGAATAGTCGGGGGAACATTCCTGAAATTCAGAGACGGGACAGACCTCGGTGAGCCCGGCTGCGAAGAGGGAGAATGACCAGACCGTTACTGGAGAACGATAGACACTGAGCCACATGATACTGTGAGGGAGGCCACAACCTGGGCACATACAAAGAGCCAATTGTACCGAAGCAGTTTGCTGCACTCGCAACGTTCGCCGCCACTTAAATTAGTTTTTAAAGGTGTAACACTCAATATTGTCTCTGTAGTAAAGGATGCTAAGAAGCTGCAGCCATCGAGAGGCTTTGGTTCCCCCTGTGAGTCTTAACATAAAAGCTCAAGTGAAGTATTCTGCCGCCTTTCATTTCTAACTATTTTTCTTTGTATTTATGCTTATCTCCCCGCCGAGGCTATTCCAGTTTGGTCTGTTTATGTTAAATCAAGCAGATACAGAGTCCTTATACTGTCGCTAACGGCTTTGATTGTAGTGTGTGTTGATGGTATACTAACTAGCCAGCAAATTACTTGTGTATATACAACGCCTGAGCCATGCAGGGTGAGAGACCCTGGTTGCCATGGTCATCCCCTGCTGCACGGCTCCACTACGGGACAGACTGGGAGCTGGCAGGCAGCACATACCGGATCCAGCCCATCCAGGAAAGAGCCAAACGTCCTCTGTGGACTATAAACAATGGCGCTTCTGGTTTTGTGTCATGTTTGTGGGAACACAGAAAGAGAATGAGAGATCATGTGACGAAGTCAGGGACAAGGGGTGGAGGTGGAGGTGGAGGTGGAGGGCCTCCTATACAGTTTGTGGTCTTCCTGTGTGCTCATTCATTCCTGCGGTATGAGAGCATAGCTAGAGAATCTCAGACCGTTACTTCAGCTGAACAGCAAAGTCTGAACGGCCGCAGTGTGCTACTTGCTTTCCTCATTATTAAGTCAGCAAATAAGTGCTGGAAACAAAACACTGGGCTATCCCTTTGTGTTCATTTTGACGCCAATATCTGTCCCACGTACCTGCAGGAGCAGTCATCATTTACATTTCCAGTCAGTGTTGCTGATTGTGCCGCACCCCTCTTTGTATAGACTTTGTTCATCACGAGAGCCGTTTCCTCCTTCCCCTTAACACATAGCACTTTATAGTTTTTAAGTTGTTAATATTGTTTCCTGCGCTCACTAATGTTGTCAATAAAATTATTGATTGTGTTGCATTAGTGTTGGGATTGTTTCACTCAGGTGGAAGATGAGCTGTATGAAACCTGAGATGGAAGCAGCTCTGACTAAGGTTGAGGCTTTCAATCTGGCTGCTACTTTGAATTTGGTTTGGATTGCAAATCTCTTCTCTTCCTCCTTGTGTTTGTGTTGTGATAGGGTTCTGGACACGGTGTCCCTGAATTGGTAGTGCGAGCTCTTCTGCTGTGACAGTTTTAGTAACCAAAGCAGTGATTAGCCCACCAATACGGCAGCGCCTGTGGGATTACACGTCTATTTTTAAAATGGTGGCTTAAAATGGCTTTAACTGCACGAAACAATCACCCTCCTCAGGTGAGAGCATTACAGAGAGTGTCACATTTTTATTTTTTTTATTATACTCTAGTCTCTTCATCAGAAAAAAAAAAAAAAAAAAAAGCTGTAGGTACGGCGTAGCTACATACCTTTGACCTCCAACAAAACCTACACACCAGCCCACAGGTATAAAAACTTACACCGCTGTAGCCTGCCGTGGCGTAGGAGGAGCACAGTGAGAAGAGTGTTGTAGATACTCACAGAGGGGCACTTTAGTGTATTTGTGTGGAGGAACCTTTTAGACATACAACGTCATGTCCACCTGTTCCCTCTCAATCTTCCTTGTTTAGTCGACCTCAATAGACACAGGTTGACACAGGCTTTCTATTTATTTTGTATTGTTGGATGGTAGATCCAGCTGTCTAATAGGAATCTGAGCATTCCTCAGACTCGACTCACCCAAACCCGACTGCATTCCCAGGAGGCACGGGGACAAAGGCAAACCCCCATGTTGTTGCTGTTGTTGTTTATTTTTTTGGAAAGGCTTTTGCACTCATAGCAGATCTGTGGAAACACAGCCAGGCTGAACTGATGCTCCAGTGGTTAGTGTGAGGTCTGCATGGTCGGCTGCTCTATTATGGTTTTAATAGAGGGTTTCCTCTTTGCCTGAGCAGTTCTTGTTTCTTAACGGCAGTCTTCCCCCTTTTTTTTGTTTCGAGTGTTCATTCATATACACAATCAGAAGCATGCAGACATAGACTTTGTGCCTGCCCTTCAGGAAGGACAGCAGAGAAATAGCAGCATTATGTTTTCTACTACATGTGCCCCCAATGCTCGACTCCTGACTTTTGCCCTCTCAGCTACACGTGAAACATAACTGACAGATAAGCTAGCTTGGTTTCATGAGGGCTATTGCTATGTATTTTTAAAGTTATTGCTTTAAATTGACTTTGTCATGTTGGAAAGATCTGACACTCTTCTATTTACTAACATTATTTCAGAAAGGGTACGTGTACGCAATGCAAAGTCGTAGAAATTCTTCCCATGAGAAATAAATAATAGATAATCCTGTTCCCTAGCCTCCCAGCTAATAGAAACCCTTCTTGGTTCAGTCTTTCATGATGTATTTGGTTGTTTTCTATAGTCTTTGCCATGTGTTCAAAGACCTCAGTCGGTTTGGTGTGTCAATACCTTTTTATAAAATATAAAATTAAAGTTTTTTCCTTAACTACAGCTCTATTTAAACTGGCTCATCTAGTCAGAAAACAAACGCCGAACATGCATAGAGAGATGAAATATAACTTTGATTTTCAAAAATGTATTGTTTCACATAATTCGACTTATTATTTTACCGGGAAAATTAAAAATGCATTTGTAGTTTTTGGCTTTATCTCCTCACGCTTTCATTTCCAGACCAGATCTTTGCTACTTTAGTTCAAGTCCGCCAATAAACACGGGTAGGCTCAGACATTTTTTTTTTTTTTTTTTTGGTCTGACTATCGACTGTGTTTGCCCTCCGCACAGATCAAAGTCACTGGGACAGGTGTAGGAACGGAGTTTGTCAGGCAGGCAGGCAGGCTTCACCACGCCCTTCTCTCTGTGTGGCCTCTCCATCCCGGGGGGGACTGGAGCCGGATAAGGGTGGTCAGGGCTGAAAAGTGCCACTTAAGTGAAACACAAACACTCAGGCGTGTACGCGGACTCTTAAAATTACACAAATCACTATTAATTGGTGATACAAAGACAAATACTCCCACTTTCCTGAATGTACCCTTTAGATTTTGTGTCTTTGGAGTTAATGGTATTCCCCAGAAAAGCACAGATAAAGTTAAGCAGGGAAGTGCTGGTAGATTTGAGGATTTGTTCTTGTTTGTTTTGCACACATGAGCTTCAAACAGAGGGAGAGTGGGAGACAGTGGGCGAGAGCGGAGGAAGTAGTGTGTAGGTTTACGGTTGTGCGTCGGTGGACGGTTGTATTGTTGAGTCTGATGTGTGTGTATGGTGGGGGGGGGGGGGCATATCACTCCACACTCACACCGCAGACCAGACTAAACCACATAATAAACGCCATTATTCATTTGTCAGGGAAAAGGGGCTGCGAGTATGTAGTCCGTTGAGACAATTTTTTGGTCAGTGGCTGAAGTCTTTGTCCCCATTAACGGCGCAGAGTGTCCAGAGAACTGTGGGAGGCCATTGTTTATCCTCCATTCTTCATTAATAATCCACCATCACTCCCTTTCTCTCAGCTCACAATCTTCTGTTTCTTTTCTCTGCTGTTCTCCTCACTCTCTCTATCTTTCTTAGCCATTCCTGCCTTTTGTTATCCGTTACCACTTTCTTCTTTCAAGTCTTCATCCTCCCATTTCTAACCCTCTCTCTCTCTCTCTCGCTTTTCTTTGGTGCCCTTTGGGACAATGGAGGAATCCCCTGGCCGAGCTGCAGGAAGGGGAGGGGAGGGGTGCAGCTTGAGCTGGACTCTGACTGACAGCCCTGTGTGGGACTGGCTGCTTGGCCTTTGTCCTTCTGCCAAGGAAAATGGAGGGAACCCAGAGAGGTGGAACAGTAGGAAGGAGGAGGGGAAGAAGACCCGTTAGGATGTTATTCATGTGTAGAAGTTTTGGGAGCTTCAAACGGTGCTCTACAGGGGGATGGGGACGCTTTGGCCAAACGGCAAAGTAACACCAGGCCGTCTTGCTCGATAAGCTCTGGCCCCGGAAGGACTGATTCATCCTGCTGCTGCTGCTTTTATCTTCCAGTAACTCTGAAGATATTAAAAGGAAGACTAATTCTCAACACAAAACTACCAAATGTTAAAGTATGCCATGAGTTTATTCCACAACAATGGCTGCTGCTGCTGCTGCTGCTGCCTATAGAAACAACTGTGTACTAATGAGCGTTTTCGAGTGACCGTCCGAGTTACTCAGTCAACCTAATCCTCTCTGCTTTTTATTCCCCCCCCCCCCCCCCCCCCCGACACTGAAAGAGACCAGGCCAGCACAAAAGCAATGCGCTCTCCCCCTCCTATTTCTTTGAGCCCCTCACCCCGGTGGTGTGCATGCAGTGTGGTGAAAGAATAGATATCTGGATGAGTGGGGGACCTAAGGACCAGGCAGACAGGGCAGATTTGGCACAAGATTAAGAAGCTCAGGAATGTGTGAATAGGAATTTCATTTGCGTGCTAGAGTAAAGAGAAGGATTGAACGGTCGTACGTAATCCGACTTCCTCGTTCTGGCAAATTCGGACTGACTCATGTGTGGGGGTTCATTGATTAAATGCCTCTGAAGGCAAGCTCAGGCCTGATCAGATCTTTTTTTTTAGTTTCACTTTACTGAATTGTCTTTGCCTCTGCAGAAATTATGCAAGCTGCTCTTGCCGTGACAGAAAAGAGCTGTAACATTTTTAAACGCTGAGGCGGCCCACATTTTAAGAAGGGGGTTGAAGTTTATCTGCAATCTCCTGCACGCTCTTGTCTGTAGTCAGAAGGCATGATCGGAGGGAAACTATAAGCTAAATGGAGTCACTTGACTGGAACAGTGCGGCCTCTGTGAACATGGAGTTTGCTCTCACTGCACCTACAGTTACTCATACAGGGAACATACAGTTCAGTGACGCAAACAGACACACAGACACACACACGCTTTGCTTCTGGGATATCTGTAGACACATTTTTAATTGGGTTCTCCGGACTGATGTGAGGTCTGCAAACATTAACATTCCCCTCTGTGAATTTACAGTCTCTTCCAACGCACATAAACACGCCCATAAACACTCTTGCACAAACACCAACCGCCGCTAATACACAAGTATGCATGTTAACATTCTGCCCTATCGCGTAGACGTCCACGCGCTGGGTCTTACTACTGTAGCCGGAGCGCTTGGCAGCCCGTAACCAAAGTAAGGCTCTGTAAACAGTGGGGTGTAACGTAAAGACCTACAGCGCCGGATCTTTTCTACAGGATGACTGTAATGCGCAAGCACGCACAGATGCAAACACATTCTGACGCACGTCAACACACTTGGTCTGAGTGGAATTTAAGCGAGGCGGAGAGATGCAGATAAGACTTGCCGCTGTCCGCAAACATGCCAGTCGTCTTGTACTAGCCGGAGTGTTTGTCTTGCTCCCTGCCACAGATTCGTGGGTGACCAGTCTTCATTCATTATATCACAGTGAGGAATTTCTGAAATTCCCCATTTCACGCCAGCTTAAAGGATGTTAGTGCCGTAAAACGCACCAAACCGAAGGTCGGCTGTTTTCTGGCGAGCGCCTGTGGCTGTAAGATTTTTCTTGTGCGTCCTTTGCTCCCTCTGACGCCGACGTTTCAGCTGATTCAGCGTGTTGAGCTGGCAGCGGAGCAAGTCGGTGAAAGAGGTCACTTTGATTGGCTGTTGGGCTTTGAGAATCAGGTCACGAGAGGAAAAACAAAAGTAAACAACGCAACGACAAAATTTAAAGGGCACACAGAGGAACATGATCATCTAGAATGAGTAAACCATAGACCAAGTGATCAGCGTGACTCAGCAGATGATGATTAGTAGCTCTTCCTGGTTTCCCCTTGTACAATACAGACTACGCCCACCTGCTGCTGTGAGAAGTTAATTCCGTTCGCGCAGACACAAAACGTTTTGTGCCTTCGCGGTGTGCTCAAGTGCAACTTTTTGGTCCGGACGCAGCCTTCGCTGCATTGCCGGTAACTCTTTGATGTCAGTTTGGTGTATCTGTACGTCTACACAGACCCAGTCCCCCCCTTGTGAAATCTTCAGCCGAATCTGTGCAGCTGTGTCACTTCTCATGGCCGTCCTGACCGCCTTTAATTTAATTTACCTGCTACTTTTTTCCTCTGGAATTCAAGGCTGTTCAAAGGGGAACATGGACTTGACGTCTTATTTAATAAATCACATGCATTTTGATGATTTAGCTGCCAATGCTGTTAGGTGAAGTTGACCGTGTGTCCCTCTCTGTAGAACTAGTTTGTCCATATACTAAGGAAACAAAGATTTTCCTGTTGCATGACTTATTAACTGTTAGCTGCAGGTTATTTCCAGTTTTGTTTTTTTAAATATTTGCTTCTCATGGTTGTCTCTGCCTTCTTTAGCGACGAGCAAAACTACCGACTAGTTGTTTGGCTGTGGGCTGTGCTGACTGGAAGTCCGTGCGTTACTGTAACCGCTCTGAGACCCCACACTGCCCTCTGCTGACTTGTATCTCCTCCCCTCTCCCTCCTTTGTGCTCCACGCTAATACATCCTCCCGTTACTCCCTTCCTTGTACAAATAACTCATGCAAGGGCCTCATTAAAGCCTCCTAGTAAAGGAAGAGCACCACACTGTTTCCCACTAATGTGCTGCCTCACTCGGAGGTTGTACACGCTCTACAAAGGCCTGCCTGAGTGACTGAGCGGCCTGCCTCGGCTCACCGAGACAATAAAGAGTCAGTGGCGGTACAGTAAATCCCACTGCTCCCGCTTGTTATTCCAGTTGACCCGCTGACCCGTGCTTCACTGCTCGTTCTCCATTGTTCGATCTGAGAACACATCGGTCGCGTCTAGTTTTCGCCGTCAGACTTGGCGAAAAGGAAAAAGATTCGTCACGTGTTACTTTGAAATTAAGTAAACTGTGTCGGATTACACAAGCATCTTAAGCAAAGAAGAACCCGTTCTAAATAAATATTGGTCCTCTGCTTCAGTGCTCGAGTAAAGATGGTTTGAGCACTGCATGACAGCTGCGTCCTAGAAAACACACAGACGAGCCCTGTCTGCAAGAGGCCACTCAGGAGTGAATGGCCATCTTTGTGAGTGTTCATAATTACTTGTTCACAGGCTTGATTGCATTACTGTCTAACTTGATCCACTGATCAAGCCCCGGACAATGTCAGGAGTGGAGAGGAATGCACTGATGCGAACGCTTTGCATGGAAGAACTGCTGATTGTCCGGTAGTGCTGGTCTGAATAATGATATTAATGCCTCATCGTCGGAACTGAGAGGTCAGTCAGTATCTGCAGGGATGTGAAATATGGATTTTAGGTTCTTGTATTTGCATCATGGGTGTTTTGGTGTGAGGCTGGTTTTGGAAGATTGAATCGCAGTCACGCCTTAAAGCTGAGGTGTGGCAGCATTTTGGATTTAAAAAGTGACAGACAGCAATGAGTTCAACAAAAACAAAGCCAAGATGTGGCAACTAGAGGTAGAACATTGCGGAAATATCACAAACCTCTGAAACCAATGACAACATTAGTATGGTTAAGGAAAACAGATCTCTCTAAATGAATCTACACCGAGCCAAATGGAATCGAGTCAGGAAATCGGTAGTAATGCCCCTCCCTATTCAGATATAAGTTTTTCAAAGCATCCCCCCCGCCCTGAGAGGGTTTTCACCTCCCAGTGTCACCTGTTCTGCCAGCAAGGTTGCCTCCCTTCCTGGGGGCCGGTTCCCATCTGGGCTTGGCCCTGGTCACATGGTCGCCCTCAGCTCCTGTTCCTGCCATCTGATTCCTCTCACCTGCTTTTCAATGAGCCAACACCCTCTTTGTCTCTCTCTGGCTCCGTCCTTCCCCCGTATTTATCTCCTCCTCCGTATTTATCCCCCCCCCCCCCCCCCCCCATTTCATTTTCCTTCAGCCGAGTATGAAGTTGTAGTCAAATTCTGGGAAGTTTTGAATATTGGGAAAGCACCCGCATGAGCAGTCTTGCACGGATTCTGGAGAAAAACACTTGATGGTTGTTTTAGTCACCTCGCACTCCCGTCTAAACACAACACACATAGCTAGTTAAGACCAGCCCGCCATCGAGGAGCAGAGTGGAGCTGAGCTAAAGCACTCGTCTCCTTGGCAGCGTAATTGTAGAGCTGTCTCCCGGCACGTTGCGTTGAGCGTGTGTACATGTGCCTTCTTTACGCTTTTGTCAGATAAAATCCTGACGATGCACTTCATAGAATGATTTTTATTTGTAGACGGGGGTGTAACAGGAACACAGCTCAGTTCAGACTAGGAGGAGCTTGAAATTTGTCTGATTTTTCAGTTTAGTAAATTGGTTTCTGCCAATTGGCGCTTATTTGCGTCAGATGACTTTGCTCGTAGCCTGAGGTTTAATTTGAATTAACGTCCAGGCTCCAATTTGCAGACGTCTGTGCACCATATATTCAGAAAGCACCCCTGAATAATGCGTCTGCACAAATTCCTACCCAAGAAAGCTCAAGTCGGCAAGTTCCTTAAGAGTCTTCCTCCCTTACAGTGTCTTGTTTTTGACAGGACACACAGTGGGTCCTCTGTGTGCCGCACAACCAGAATCTGATTGAGGGGTTAATAACTGCATAGTTTTGGCCTGTTACCCGTGCTGTTCCTCGCCAGCCCGTCTTGTCTGTCCATCTGAAAGGCAGATGACACACAGACACACACACACACACACACACACAGAGCGGCCAGCAGAGGAATGTTTCTGGATGCTGTCCTGTCCAACAACCGGGCTCTTGTGAAAGCACTTGGCAAGGCCACAGTCGCAGCGCTTTTCCTAAGCTCTCCTCACGAAAGCCACTTTGTTTGGCTGGCGTTGCCATGGTGAGGAGGTATTTTTTTGGGAATATGAGGATGGGCTGTTTTTGAAAGCAGTTCTCGAGACGGCCCTCCGCTGAATATACTGGATGCTTTGTGTGTTCACTATACGGTTATTGTTAAGGCAGGCAGGACACCCCACAACATTTAGAGAACTAATGTACTTGCTTGCAGGGTGTATAATCAAACCTATTAGCCAATTAATCTATGAGTGGATTATTGGAATAATTAAATATGTTAATATGTGGAGTTTTCCTCCTTATTTTCTTATTTTTAAAACTGAATATCTTCGGGTTGTGGACTGTTGATAGGAAAACATGAACTAAACTGAGCTCTTCTGTTGTTTTTTCAATTGTTAATGGAAGAGGAAATGTTCTCTGGATTAATCAATAAGGAAATTAATCATTGGCATAATGTGTGTGTAAGCCTGCAGTTACACTTAATGCTTGACCGGTTTTTAACTTTGTTCTCAAATGTGCGAATGCGTCTCGCATCCTGGCAGGCCAGAATCTCCGTCTCAATTCTGCCACTTTTATCTTTTCGCTTAACGTGGTTTCACGTGTCTCCACAGCCTTTCTTCAGACTACTGAACCTTCGGAAGCTCGGCCTGAGTGACAATGAGATCCAGAGACTCCCTCCTGATGTGGCCAACTTCATGCAGCTGGTGGAGCTGGACATCTCCAGAAATGGTACTTATTTACATGATTACTATGTGTGTGGAAGTTGTGCGTGCAAAACAAATGTTTGCCATTTGGTGTTGAGCAATAGGAGCATAGTCAAATCAGTCTGAGAATCAACATACTAGCAGCAGTCATTGGATAAATATTAGCTAGCTCTCTTTGCTAGATTATCCAGTCTAACCCCAGGCACAACTGATATTTATATAAGATCATCCTATCCTTTGAATTCAGCTTCCTGCAGCAGCTAAAAGTAAATGCTGATTCTTAGTCACGCATGTTACATAGAGGTAAGATGAAACTCAAATTTCATTTAGTCCTGCTATATTATTTTCTGCTGTAGTGTACGAATACCTTGCCCTTTCTGCGTCCTTGAAGGCTGCACACAAACACAGCGTGGCAGGCAGGGCCTCTGTGCTCGATATGAGACATCTGCTCTGCTACACACTGCATCAAGTGCTGTGGGAGCAGTGTGCAGTGGCCTGTGAGGGCCTTTCCCATCTGTCTGCCTGTCTGCATCCCTGCTCCTGCAGCGGGACAGCGACGGGCTGCCCGGCTCTGTAGGGACTTCTGAACACGCACCTGCAGCATACAGTGGAGAAAGGTCTTTATCTGATGGGGCCAGTAGGTCAGATTTCATCCTGTGCCTTTTTCATACGTAAGCACTGGACACATTTAAGCTATTTGTTGCAGTATGAGCTATCTTATAACCTTCTTATCATACAGTGTGGGTAAGGTTCAATTATCTACCTTTTTACTTTTGGAAAATGACTTATTTCAGTTTGATTCAGATTTACTTTGAGGGTGCCAAGTAATAGTGGAGGCATTAAGATCACATCCCTTACCAATGCCAAGGGAACAGTGGATGTCTCTTTAGATAGAGAGGCAGGGCCCTAGCCAACACTCACTGCTAGTAGGGGGGCCGTCCACACGGAGACGCTTTTTGGTCTAAACGCAGATGTTTTGCATCGTTTTGGCCGATCGTCCACACGAATCCTGTAAACGCATTGCCCTAAAACGCACTTTTCTGAAACCTGGTCCCAGGGTGGAAAAATTCGCAAACGCACCTCTAGCGTTTTCGTGTGGACGGCAAAAACGGAGAAGTGCGTTTCGATGTTGTCATCGCCACACCCCTCGAGCAGCCTTCCACCTCTTATAGACGTCTCATAACAACATCAACAACAATGGCGGACTACATGCTCGTGTTCCTGCTGGAGAAGATATTGAGCCTATTAGGGTTACCAGGGCAAAATATAATTTCTCCTTAGTTTGGTTTCTTCTAAAGCCGATTTGTAAACAGCGCTCAAGCTTTGTGCGCATGCTCCGCCTCTTCCTCTCCGTTTTTGGTGAATTTCTGAAACTGAAACAGCGCCACCTATAGGCCTGGAATATGAAGTAGCGTTTTCAGTCGTGTTGAAACGGATCTGTGTGGACGCAGATATTCTTGAAACGATGCCAGGGAAAACGAAGGGGGAAAATATCGTTTTCGTACGTGTGGACGAGGCCTCAGCCTCACATTTCTTAGATGGTTTGGTCATTATTGACATGATAGCATCTAACAGTTGCTGAAGACTTGTTGGCTGCGCATCTCCCGTTCCATCACATCCTAGTGATGCTCTCTTGGATCTGGACACATGGATGCATTTGATTACAGTGAACCATCACAAGATAGGTGGTGGTAAAGAGATAGACATGGTCAGCAACAATACTATTTAAATGATACTCAGCTGATACTGAGTGTGTCAAGAGCCTGAACCGTGGATACAAGGCAATGTGGCCTTTTTCTTTTCTCTGCCTCGCTGTTTGTAGCCGTCTGGTTGTGATTAAAAGGAACTTAAAATTATTCGCTCTATAGCATATAGACGCTCTACGTCTGTGTGTACATGACTCTGAATCCCGTCCTCCCTTCTCCTCTTTCCTCTTGCAGACATTCCTGAGATCCCTGAGAGCATTAAGTTTTGCAGGGCCTTGGAGATCGCAGACTTCAGTGGAAACCCCCTCTCCAGGTAAGAGGATTCGGCTCTTTATCACTGTGAGAAAACGCAAACGTCATACCCTCCCAGTTACAGTAGCGGGAGCAGGGCGCCTGTGCAGCTTTGACCAACTAAGCATGATAAGTGTGATTTGTTTGCTCTAATAACTTTGCGAAAATACTGTAGTTGTGCATCGCTATGTGTTTTACTGTACGCAGAGAGCGATGCTTTGATGCTGAATACTTGAACAGATGGGGAATATCTAGAGTGCCAGTTTTTGAGTCGAGTAATCCCATGCAGTGTGCAACAAAATCCTAAAAAGCCTTTCTCCACTGATTCCCCTCCTGTCTTTGTGCCTCAGATTGCCGGATGGTTTCACTCAGCTCCGAGCGCTGGCTCACTTGGCTCTCAACGACGTGTCATTACAGAGACTGCCCAACGACATTGGAAAGTACGTACTGTAGATATAATAGAACAGCATAAAATTGGGTGTTTGTCTCTTGGATAGTTAAAGATCTGTTTTCATATCATAATTATGTAGAAGGGCTTTTAACACCTATAATCTCTGGTGGTCAATTGATGTTGTAAGTGTTTCACCAAATAATTTAAGACAATTTATCACGAGGCAAAACACCTACTGCTTTTATTTATAAGTCCATTTTAATTAGTCGGAAAAATGGCAACAAAATTGCTGCTTTCAGCTTTTAATTGAGAGGTTTTGCTATATTTTATGTCGCTGTAAATTAAATGTATTTGTGATTTAACTATGGGTCAAACAGAACAGTTTGGAGAGTATTGTGTGTTCTTTTCACAGTTTTTCACATCAGTGTTTTATAGATAAACCAATACATTAACTGAAAGAATTTGTCAGCTGCAGCCTTGATGGAGAACACTGCTATTTGAGAAACAGCAAATGTTAATTTTTTTGGTTAAAAACTGCGGCACTGGTTTGACCCCAACCTGCGCCCCTCGCTGTTTTTCATCCCCCTTCTCTCGCCTCATCTCTTCTCATCTCTCTCCATCACTGCCTATCAAAATAAAGGCATAAAAACGCCTAAAGTGCTCCTACTCGGTTAGATCATTGATACTTCATATTACGAGACTGAACAGGTTTTTCTAGGAGTGTAATTCTGTGTCCCAGTGGGCTCTGAGGCTGCCGGTCTCTGGGCTCGGGGCCACTGCTGCGCTCAGACAGATTGAAGAGCCCCTCGCCATGCCAGGCAGCCCAGACGAACAGACCTGCCATCTGACTAACCAACCTGCTTCTCCTCTCTCTCTCTCTCTCTCTCTCTCTCTCTCTCTCCCCCCCAATGCCTCTCTTGCCAACTCCATCTCCTCTTCCACTCCCGTTGTTACAGTCTGGCCAACCTGGTGACGTTGGAGCTCAGGGAAAACCTGCTGAAGTCTCTGCCCACGTAAGTGTCACCTCTGCTCAGTGTACACAAGCAGGGGTTGTTTTTTCAGATTCTCCACCTTCATTGAGAACAATTGTCCAATTATTGTCACAGCGTTATGCACAAATGCTGTAGTTTAGGAAATAGCGCTACATCGGCGAAGGGCCGTGAGTTTCCTGTAGCAGCACAGGATTAAAAACATTCCTTGCATATGTCGGTTCATGTGAATGACTGCAATGTTATTGCTCTTTCAGGGTACATTTATTTTTAATTAAACACTTGTGCTGTGTTATGTGCAGATCACTCTCTTTCCTGGTAAAACTGGAACAGCTGGACCTAGGCAGCAATGAACTGGAAGTTTTGGTAAGTCTGTCATGTCACTGAATACTTTAACAACAGAGTTAAAATAACTAGCGAGTGCAACACACACACACACACACACACACACACACACACCACTCGGAGTGACACGTATCACAAATATCCTTCTCACATTCCTACGGCAGTAATTATGATCCACACCACATGTTTACCTCAAACTCCCTGCTCTGTCAGAACTGTGGCCCTGCTCGCACTGTACCCCAGAGTGAGCGCTGCTTTTAGCCTGGGAACGCCCACCTGCCTCCGTAGGATAGAATAAACAATGCCTCGTGACCCGACAAGGGCGGAGGCTGAGCAAACAGTTGACATCACGATGAAACATTGGCTGCTTGTCTGTCAGATGACATTCTCCGTGCTTTCTTTTATACGTCTTTTATATTAAGTTTAACTTAAATTTGAGCTACACTTGTGAGGCAAAGACGTAAAAAATAACAAATGCAAAACAGAAGATGTTCAGTGAAGATCTGTTCATTTCTTAAGAGCAGATTAAACAATAAGAAGCAGTTTTGACAAAATCTAGTCAAACTGAAAACTCTGATCATAATTAAAGCCAGATTTACGATTCTCTGGCGGATATACGCTGCAGCCTGACATGCACCTCCTCAGAAATGTAACTGTATGCTGCAGCAACGCAGAATGCAACAGCTGTGACTAGTCCGAAGTTAATTTCCTTGTTCATTTCTTAATGGCGGTACAAGCACAGAAAATTCTCCCATCTCCTACGCATCATCTACTCGGACATCTCTCCTCTTTCGTGCATTGCGGTGATTTAAGTTCCTGATGTTCGGCATTTAATAGCTCCAACTCCACCATGAACTGCTCAGCTGCATTCACGGTCGACATAAACAGTTGCGGGAGTATAAACAAAGCTTCAGTCAAAGCCGACTTGTGGCTGCAGGCCACGTTCGATGGCAGAGAGTCAGAAACTCTTTAATATAATCATCCGTAGACGTCTAGTTCATGTACAGATTGCATGTATTTCATGGCACATGATTTCTGTTTGCTTTCAGATGTAGCGTAATTTCATTATGTGTTGTTTCGAGTCTAAATGTACCACTTCTTCTCTTTTTTTCTTTTTTTTTAGCCGGACACTCTGGGTGCTCTTCCCAACCTGAGGGAGCTGTGGCTAGACCGTAACCAGTTGTCCTCTTTACCTCCAGTAAGTACAGTTTTTGAACGCAGACGCTTGTAGAGATAACGTAAGATAGATTAAAAGCTGTGAAGTGCCTCTGAGGCTCACTGCGACTGGTAATTGTGTGTGCACAGGAGCTGGGAAACCTTCGGAGACTGGTGTGTCTGGATGTGTCAGAAAATCGTTTGGAGGAGCTTCCCTCAGAGCTCAACGGCCTCCTTGCTCTCACAGACCTGCTGCTCACACAGAACCTCCTGGAGGTCGTTCCAGACAGCATAGGTGAAAAACGTTTTTATGGAAACACAGCATACTATATTACTAATAGCAACCCTGTCTGGACCCCATAAAAATGCCATTAGCTATGTTTTTGTTTTGTGTATTTTTGTTCTTTGTTCTATTCAAAATGCAGTGTCAATAAAGTAAACACAGACATCGACCCCTTGTGTGCGTCAGTGAGCTGTTAAACGACAACACTGCCCTCTACTGGAAAAATGAAGCCAGTGAAGAGAGTGATCTGTATTTGACCTCCTATTGATTGATCCAGTGGGTCCCTATAAAAAAAAAAAAAAATCACACACAACACACAGACAGGCCACCCCATCAAAAAGATAAAGATATACTTGATCACAGTAAAAACGGTTCAGAAATTGGCTTTAGTAGTAACCCGTTATATTGTATGGTTGCTGTCTTATTTCTGCAGTTTGTTAAATGGTTTTGTGATTTGTCTCCAGGTTGTCTGAAACAGCTGTCCATCCTAAAGGTAGATCAGAACAGACTGACCCAATTGACGGATTCAATAGGGGAGTGTGAAAACCTCACGGAGCTCATCCTGACAGAGAACCTTTTACAGGTAGGATGACATAAGCTACTTACTTAAGCCCTGCACTGACCCAGTTGGACTTAATGCACAGCCATTAATATCTTAACAACATTAACAACAGTTTCATTATTTATACCACTGATTATTAATGGCCTCTGTCTCCCTCCCTCCCCAATAAGTCACTTCCTCGCTCGCTGGGCAAGCTGAAGAAGCTGACCAATCTGAATGTAGACCGCAACCGGCTGGGCAGCGTGCCCAAAGAGCTGGGCGGCTGTGCCAGCCTCAACGTTCTCTCATTAAGAGACAACCGCCTCGGCAAACTGCCTGCTGAGCTTGCAGATGCCACTGAGCTGCATGTCCTGGATGTGGCTGGAAACAGGTACTGTTACTTAACACCCTGAGCTGCTAATGTTGCACAGCAGCTTTTCTTGCTAGGGTTGAAGACCGAATGCTTTTGCCAAAGAAGCCCAGCATCTTGCGAAGATATTCCACCTCCAGTTTTGCCCTTTTAATTTGGGTCGTTAACTATATTTAGATGTATTTTCAAAGCTGCTGAAAGGAAAGGTAATGTTAAAGCTCATCTTATCTCACCCTTTCTTCCATGACAGATTACAAAACTTGCCTTTTGCCCTGACAAACCTCAATCTGAAGGCCATGTGGCTCGCAGAGAACCAGTCGCAGCCCATGCTCAAGTTCCAGACAGAGGATGACGAGCGAACAGGAGAGAAAGTGTTGACCTGTTATTTACTACCCCAGCAACCTTCGCCGAGCCTAGGTGAGAAGTTGTGAAATGATTTTCTTGCCTTACTGTTGTCACTGCATGTAATAAAAAGAGGAAGTTGGTGTTTTGTACCAGTGGCTTCTTGTCAAGTCATAGTGGCGTCTTGGAAAGTTGTGTAACATCGTATACGTGGAGGATGTTTTGCTAAAACCACAGTTGTGTTTTGAAAGTTTCTGAATTCTGTGTGTAAAAATGAACCGCTCTTTGTTCCTCCTCCGCTCTCCCTCATTCCCCTCAGAGAACCTGCTGCAGAACAGTGTGGATGACAGTTGGACAGACAGCAACCTGAACCGAGTGTCAGTCATTCAGTTCCAGGAAGAGACCAAGGCTGAGGACGAGGATGATGAAGCTGCAGCAGAGCGCAGAGTGAGCGAACGCAAGAACGCAGACTCATATCCTGTCCCCTTTATGCCCCTCCAGTTCAGAGGCTTCTCACGTCCTGCCCTCCTGCCCATCAGCATTGATAGAAAACGTCTCTGTTAGAGCTGCTCATGACTGAAAATTGGAGGCACCCAAAGCCCTCGGTTGAATAAATCTTTTCTTTTCCTCAGGGCCTTCAGCGCAGAGCCACGCCGCACCCCAGCGAGCTGAAGGTGATGAAGAAGGTGATCGAGGAGAGGAGGAATGAAGCGTACACGTCCAGAACTGATGGAGAAGAGGAGTCCCTTAACCCACAGGTACATATTAATTTTATTTTCTGCTGAGCTAGTAGATGCTGAATTACTGAAAATTGCACTTTTGTTTTTAGGAGAAACGTCTAAGTGACCTCTCCAATCAGAGCCACGACTCCCAGGTGTCCAATAGCACACTGTCTGCCACCTCCCATGAGGACAGACAAAATGTGACCGCTGCCTCACAGAGGGAGGACCTCGTGGACGGCCACTCCCCTCACGAGGAGGAAGACCTGGACGAGATGGAGGTGGAGTATATTGAGGTGAATACTGGAAACCTCTCAGCCGTGGTGCGAACAAAAATCGCCTATTTTATGCCAAACTCTAAAATCTGGTGTCTTCTTTTCTCCAGCCCACTGTGCACTTTGCGGAAGAACCCATCATCCGTGGTGGGGACGAGGACGACGACGACGACGGGGAGGACGGCGAGAGGAGCGACGAGGAAGACGAGAGGCCAGTTTTTCCCGCGGAGAAGCAGCGCCTGATCAGAAAGGACACGCCACACTACAAGAAGCACTTCAAAATCACCAAGCTGCCCAAGCCCGAGGCCGTGGCCGCGCTGCTGCAGGGCTTCAGTCCCGACGGCCTGAACTCTCCCGCACGGGCTGCGGAGGAAGAGGAGGAGGATGAGGAAGAGCAAAGCGTTGGAACCCCTCAACATCATCACAGGATAGAGGAGCTGGAGGACAGCCGGCATCAGGTCAACTCCAGTCAAGTAAAGGTAAAAGAGAGATCCTGACGCTGGTAGAAGGTAGTTCAGGAATGGAGGGGTTGGAGAGTTATATATTATAAGTAGAAAAACATTCTCACCTGCATTTGCATATTGTAAGTAGTGCAGCAGGACATATAGTAAGCAGAAATCAGCAAATAATATTAATTTATGCTTCAGATTTTCTGTTTGTTTGAAAAAATACACCAATCAGCCCTAACATTATGACCACCTGACCTCCTGACCCTCTGAAGGTGTGCTGTGGTGTCTGGCACCAAGGCTTTAGCAGCAGATCTTATAAGTCCTGCATGTTGTCATGTTGTGGCTCAATCTCACAACATGCAAAGACTTGTTAGTCCAGCCTGTCCCACAGATGCTTGATAAAATTGAGATCAAAGTAGTCCTGGAGGCCAAGTCAGCACCTTTAACTAATTGCGGAGTTCCTCAATCCAGTCCTGAAACGTTTTTGCCTTTGTAGAAGGGCACATTATCCCCCTGAAAGAGACCACTGTCATGCAGTGTCCGTTTTTCCCGACATGCATGCGCTCCATAACCCTATCGCTGATTTGATGGGTACTGATCACTGCACACTGGGAACACCTAGCTAGTCTGGCTTTCGCCAGCCTGATCTGACGGCGGATTCTTTTCCGCCGTCAGATCAGGCTGGAAACCCACACATTCATTTCTCCTGCAGCCGATCCACTTTTTCTGGAGCCAATCACAAACGGGCTTATCCGCCTGGGTTCAAAACGATGACGTCAGAGAAGCGACGGTAAATTCGGCAAGCAGCTTGTTGTTTACATGGCAGCCACCAGAGCGCAGCTATCCGTCGACGCCGCTGTTTTAAAAGATTTCAAAGGCAAGTTTTCTTTGAAAACGGACCAGAAACTTGCTCTGGAAGAATTCATACAAAAGAAAGACGTGTTTGCCGAGTTTCGCGTCGCTCTGCAAAGTACGTCACCCGGATCGATGGTCTGATTGGTGAATGACTATCCAATTGCATACAGAGTCATTCACCAATCGGTCATTCACCAATAGTCATTTGAACTATGCCCGTTGTTCACGCCTCTTGTGCAGTAGAAATTACATGGCAGACTCCCCAGACTAACACCTAGCCCTCGAGGCAACACAATTTGACACAGTTTCCCTAAAATCCCTTCACTTGTTCATTTTTCCTGCGTCTGAAGGCTCTTTTAGAGCACTGCACCTCGAGTAGTAACGATAGTCGGCGCTGTGTTCATTTTTGTTTCTACTTCCTGCCTCATTTTCACCAATGGAGGCTGAAACTTACGCCGAAATTACGCCGAAAACAAGTCGAAACGAGCTACTACCAAGTGTCAATTTGGCCACGATAACCAGATAATCCACGTTACTCGTTTAATCCGTCAGGGGTCATAATGTTACGGCTGATCGGTGTGTACAAATGCCTTGCTCATTGTCTCTCAAAGTGTAATTTGGAGTGGGTTGCTAGCACTTCAGATGGATGTGATGTTGCATGCAAGGTCATTGTGGAAAGCAAGACGTCTACACCCTCGTGCTAGAAACCAAGGGTAACATTTGTTTCAGGAGTTGTTGGTTTTAACTACAACCTCATTAGGTGTCTCACCTGCCTCCCATCCTGTCTCTGTCCCATGCAAAGACCCAAACAGATAGATAAACACGCACACAGTTGAGGGATCATCGAGACCGCGTCAGTTCTACGATGACTCCAGCCTTTCTTGCACAGTTCATCTCTAAACTCTTCACCATTATCGGCCACCTGCTGATTTAATTGAATAATGACAACCTCACTCTCTGCTTTTATAACATTGTGCGTGTTTGCTGGGTACGAATGAAACAGGTCATGTCTGCGCTGATAAAAAATGAATCCTGATCACTAGTATTCGAGGGCGATGTAATGAGATCTGTTGATTTATCATGCTCTAATTGTAGGAATCCTTTATTTAACACAATGATCAAACATCATCATGTCAACTGTATCTGTTCTGTATGTGTTTATGGATGTTTGTTTGTGTGGCTGAACTCGGACCAACCAGAACATTTACTGGCAGAGATGGAATACGAGATCCAATGAGCCTCGTTTGCGTTTTACCTCTGTGACGTTTTCGTTTCTGTAGAGAGTCTTGTAAATCAACTACGCCCAGTTTTGTTCTGCAGCATCGTCTTGTAGATATTTTTACGTTTTGTTAGATCGAATCCGTTCTATAACTTCTCCCATAAGTGGGCCTGTTCTAAATTCAGTCTAGCTACTGGAGGAAAATTGCTCTATGTGGTGTGGAGGCTGGGCTTGTTCTGGTTTTGGGAGCTTTGGCCTTCTTTTTTGTTCGCTCTCTCTACACTGTTTTTGTTGCACTGTAGCTCAGCTCCTTGGTCTTGTCTTTCCACCTCTGCCTGGATTTGCTTTTGGTGGCTGGGGAGTGAGTGTTGAACCACTTCTGCTTCACACCAGCGGACTCTGAAGCAGACAGTGGAGGGTTGAATGTGAAGTTTGTGGATGAGGTTTATTTTGCGTGCGTGTGCATATTTTATTTTTTTTTTATTTTGGCCTGACTAATCCGCATGCCTCTCGCTGGTTCCTGTCCTAACAGGGGGTGTCATTTGATCAAGTCAATAATCTGCTGATTGAACCTGCTCGAATTGAGGAGGAAGAGGTCTGTACCTACTCTTTCCCGTCCAAGTCTGTCTCTCTGTCCCTCACTCACCCACTCATTTGTCCACTTGTATTCAGAAGTGGAGAAATTACGCACAGAAATCCACGATTAATCCAAGCCAATCACTAGGGAATCCCTAAACATCACTCATTTACAAGAGGGTCAGTGTGGCAGAACCTGGACACAGGACTGAAGTAGACATTCATGTATGATTATTTTCACTGGACAGTTGGAGTGTGGACATTTTAACACAGTGGTGGCATATTTTCACAAGTTGTGTGCATCCCTGCTTCATTTGGTAGAACCACCATCTCTCTTCTTGGTCGCCCAGGCAGGTGTAGCTACTTTTGGTTAGTTCATGCTTTTTTAAAAGCCATTACAACCTTGATCTATTATAAATAAATATTAACCAACATATTAACCAACATCATATGGTCGGAACAGCCGGTTTTATTTTTAATTTTTTGTTGATACAGTAATAGGTTAGACTGTTTGCTCTCCTACGCCCTCCTGAGAAGCCGGTTACACAGAATTAAGATGTTTAATCTTTGCCTTTTGAATAAACAGCGCTAGGTAAATATTAGTAGCGGCCGCTGAGAGCAGAGGCAGTATCGTTGTTGGTGTACGTAAACTTAAACGAACACAAATGTGTGATATTTGTGCACTATTAGGAGAAGTTAAACTTTAAGTTTCCAGCAGCTTTGCACACAATATTCAAACTAATTTACAGCATGCCCAAGAAGCGCCACAGCTGTGTTGTCCTCCTCAAACTGAATCACACTAAAACGTTCACGTATCCGTGCCTATTTATCATCCTGCCATTTTTTTTTTTTTCTAAAAAATGCCGGCGCCGCTCCAAAATAACTACTAGTCTCAGTCCTGCGCCAGGTTCTGGCTCACTCCACACCTTTCCTCTGCTGCTCCTGCTGCCGCTGCTTCGCTCCTTTTCATCCCCTGTCCTCGCTGTGTCGCCCTGGAATGAATGGGCTGTCTTGCACTGGGACGAGGCGAATCTGCTTCTGCCAACTTCCTCCAGGTTTTTCTTCAGTGTGCTCGGATGTACAGAGACGGCGTTTAACTCGATCGCCAACCAGAGGAATTGCTCCGGACGGAATAAGTTTCGTAGTCTGATATTTATCATGTAAACCACGTGGAAGAAAGAGCATGTTTGATATTTGCCGAACTGTATCTTTTTTTTCCTTTTTGAATTATATAATCTATATAGACTCATGCTATTTATGCAAAGAGAACTTGTTTTGCACCGTAATCATTAATGCTCACGAAACAAACGCTGGAGTCTCAACAGCTCTAGAAATCTTCTCCACATCCATCCCCATCCTCTTCACCTCCTACTCTTTTCCTTCCATCATTTTCTCCATTCCTTCCCCTTTACGCATGGCTTGCAAGTACACAGAATATACACAGTAGTTTATTTAGCGTCCATTCTCCCATACACACACAACACACGTTATGTGTTTACATTAGAGGGGGGGCTAGTTAAAGAGGGTTTCAGACAGTGTGTGTGTTTGTTCGGTTTACGTCTAATATCAGTTCAGTGGTTGAAGGTTGATGGTTTGGCTCCAAATTAAAATCATCCACCTTCCATTTAAACTGACATTAGGCTCCTAGAGTGTCTCCATCCATCTGTTGGCATGAACACGGGATGCAGCACTGAGTGACGCCACCTCGTGGCAGAAAGAGGGATGTCAACCACAACTGAAATCATAAGGCGAATATGTGAAAATGAGTTGAATTAAATTTAAGAACAAAACAACATCGCTGTGGATCTGTCTCCCTCTTAATCTGCCCTGAGATGAGCGGTGTTTTGTGGGGTTTAACTTTCACTGTCGCTGACTCACCCCTCCTCGACTTGCAGCATTCTCTGACCATCATGCGACAAACGGGGGGCCTGGGTATCAGTATTGCTGGAGGTAAAGGATCTACGCCTTACAAGGGAGATGACGAGGTAAAGCATGTGCCTGGAGTTTATATAGGTTAAAGGAGTTAGAAGATAAAGATGTCTAAGGTCATTTTTGTTTTGCTTGGGCTTCAGGGAATCTTCATCTCAAGGGTATCTGAAGACGGTCCTGCAGCCAGAGCCGGGGTTAAAGTTGGAGACAAACTCCTAGAGGTAACGATCCGTCTGAGCGCACGGACAGTTCCTGTTTTATATAAAAGGGACATTTCAGCATCTGTCCCCCTGTCCCAGGTGAACGGAGTAGACCTCCACGAAGCAGAACATCACACGGCGGTGGAGGCTCTCCGCAGTTCTGGCACTAGTGTTTCCATGACGGTACTCCGGGAGCGCATGGTGGAGCCGGAGAACGCCATCACCACCACGCCGCTGAGGCCGGAGGATGACTACTTCCCACGGGAGAGGAGGAGCAGCGGCATCGCCTTCAACATGGAGAGCAGCCTCAGCGGGCCTCGGCAGCGCTTCTCCACCTCCCTCATGCGCAACGACAAGGGGCTGGGGTTCAGCATCGCGGGGGGTAAAGGCTCCACGCCATACCGCACGGGAGACACGGTGAGATACATGTTTGGCAGGGGGGACAAAACTCACCAAGTATTCGTCTTCTACATTAACTTGGTACAGAGAGTGGAAGTCTTTAATGACACCTTAGTTATTCCTTTTGGCAGCAACACACTGATAATTTAAAAAGGCCCTGGCCTCACACACGCTTAATATTCAAGAGTTTAAAAGTGCTTATCTGACAAATGAAGCCTGTTTCACTTAAATTTTGCTGAATGAGAAGTGAAGTCACAGCATGTTTGCCGTAAAGAGACCCGTCTTTTAACGCTCTCCATTCTGGCCCCAACGTTTACAGTCGTCACCAGGGAGACGGAGATATGAATAGCCAGTCCCGACACTTGATAGGTCTACTGTAACTGGACGGGGTGAGGTGTATATTTGGGCCAGCGCATTGCTGCATTGCAACTCGTGCAGCTCGAGGAGCCCGCAAAGAGGAAAGGACTCATAAGCGTATGATTTAGGCGGGTCTGACTGGAAGTCTTGCCTCTCTTTCAAAGCTGCAGCGGCTGGTCTGGCTGTGAGTTCATCCGGTGGCGGTAGATTTTGCTCCTGCATGTGTTTAAACATTCTTTTCATGCGTGACAGGCAAACAGCTCAGCTGTGTTTTATTTGTTTAAACAAATGGTGTAATTTGTCTGCACAAAGGGGACAATATGTCTCAGGGGTCATGCTTTTTAATGAGCTGCTGGCACTGTGGAGTCCTGATGTGTCTTAATGATCAAGTACTGAGCTGTTAATCACTTGTATTAGGCCTTGTTTGTTTATGTGCAGTCTTGGTTCACATTTCTGGCACTGGGGGCTGCTAATATCTCAGAACTACCTATAAATCCTGTTAGCAGTAAAGAAAGCTATTTTTGTCACATACTGACTGGATGGTAACCCCCCTACCAACATGTTCACAGTCACCACTCTGATTCATCACAGCATTGCAGCCTGTTGCACCAGACGTTTTACCAGCGACCCCGTCTAATTTGATACGCAAGCAGGGAAGGCCAGAAAAAAACATGTGTACATTAGCACCATGTCCGTACTGTTTAGTTCCTGCTTTAAACCGACCAGAGAAAGCAAGTCACATACATCAAGAAAACTTTTTACAAACGTCTTTTTTTTGTTTGTCTTATTTTAGGGAATCTACATCTCCCGTATCGCAGAGGGCGGAGCAGCGCACCGAGACAGCACGCTGCGTGTGGGCGACAGGGTGATCTCGGTGAGTATAACGTAACCGTTCCTCTGCACCATTTTTATGGATGTGAAAACAGTTAAAATGTCTTTTTCTTAGTTTTGCAGAGGAATTTTGATCATTAGAAATGTGAAAGAAAACATTTCATTCATCTTATTTCTGCTGCATGTGTTAATATTTCCATTTGTATTGTATTATTGCACCCACCCACACCAGTGCATTCACCAAGCTGCACCTCCCCATGTGAGAAATAGACCTCACTAACGTCCCATGTTGAGCACATGCAGAAAATTGATCTTCACTGTCACATCACATTCATGAGAGACATAATACTAACGTGGTTTCGATTACTGTAACCAACTCTCAGTCTCCATCAGTCCAGTTTTTATATGACTTCTGCTTAAATAGTGAAACATCCAGGTTATAGGTTTCACTGCTCAGAGCCTCGTGCATGACCTTTTCTTTGCTAATCTTGGCTTTCCTCTCTGCATCTTCCTGTATATTAGTAACTCTTGGTGCTGCATGTTTTGTCCACTTTTGTAATCACTGCATTTCAGTAAACAAACCATTGATGACTGAGTATTTTCAGGACCCTCTCCCAGTATGAGGCTGTGAAACTGATCCTACTCGTTACTGTTTCTGACGTCACTGAAAAGCTTCCTGACTGATCCTGACTCCTTCCTCTGGCAGTTTTTCTTCTGCTCCTCTCTGCTTCCGTTCAGCCTCTTTTCTTCCTTCCCGACACCTTCTTCTTCTTCTGCATGCTCACTAATGCATTGAGCGCATCTCCCTGCCTGCGTGGTGGAGGGTATGGTGCTAGGGTGGAGTGGCCTGAGCCTGTCGTCCTGTTGACGTGGCTTGTCGCCACAGCAGCAGGCGCGGCAGCGTCGTCGGCCTATAGTGGGAGCTGGTACTGTCGGGTCAGTGCTGACCTCTGCTTTTTTGCCTCGGGCCAGAGTTTTAAGGTTGTGCATGCTTGAAAGCTACTCCCTGAAAATCATATGTAAACAAGACTAACTACTTAACTCTGATTAAGAGTGTCTAAAGACTTCCTTTATTGCCTTTGTTGACTTAAGATCAAACTTTTTTGGAGAAACTACACACTTCCACTTGTGTTTTAAGTAGACAAAGGCAAGAAAGGTCATAGCTTAAGTATTAATAAACCCACTTTAGGTTAACTGATGTAAAAAGTACTTTTGCTTGCTCGCAACTTTCCTCCTCCAGCTTATACTGCCTGCAGCAGCCTGCTGTTAGCGCCGCTCTCTTTCTCTCTCCAAGTTCCCCGTTGCTCTTTATAGTTGGGTTCTTCTTCCTCAAATAACAGCACTCACAACCTCAGATGCTAATTAAACATTAACCTTTAGTTTTTAGCGATGATGACACACAGAATCCGGTGAACTGTTGGCAGCGTGTATTTGTTCCTTACATTCATCGTGGCGAACGGTCACTGGGAGCGTTGTGGTGGGCTGACACCCTCCGTGGTTGGTTTTTACTGTCGATCCAGATCAATGGTGTAGACATGGCAGAGGCCAGGCATGACCAGGCAGTAGCGCTCCTTACTGGCACCTCCCCCACCATCACCCTCCTGGTGGAGAGAGACCCGAATGCTCCAGGGGGCTCTCCTGGTCAGTCCCGGGCGCGAGCCCACTCCCCTCCGCCCCCGGAGCCCTCAGACTCTCCAGACCAGGAGGAGGAAGGCCTTCAGGGGAACCACATGACCCGGATGGAGGACGAGTACCCCATTGAGGTGAGACCAAGTAGTTTGTTTGTAGTAACTTAATAGACGATGCAGTAGAAACCTCATTGCAGCTCTCGGTGTTAATGTTTGTTTATGTGGGCCCTGCCTTATCCTTAACGCTGTCCAGTTCCAGAGAAGATGGTGCATGGTATGAAGGCTTAGTCTGATTTATGTCATAGTGTCCTATAGGTGGTACCCCTATTATCATTATCAGCTGTATCATTATCAGTTGTCCTTAAATCACAGATGATGCTTCATAGATTTTCTGTATGTACGTGCAAATCTAAATCTGTTGGTTTGTATTTATTAGGCTGTAATAGTTGTAGATAATATATAAATAATAGATCTGTTGCTATAATAAATCTCTTGCTTCTAATCCCCACAGGAAGTGACCCTGCTGAAGTCAGGCGGCCCTCTCGGCCTGAGCATCGTGGGAGGCAGCGACCATGCCAGTCACCCTTTTGGCGTCAATGAACCCGGGGTTTTCATCTCAAAGGTATGAACTTGAACTCGATTTTAATTGTTTTGCTTTCTGTATTTACTCAGTATGTAGCACGTCTCACTGCCCACGCCTCATTTCTTCAGGTGATTCCTCACGGTCTGGCGTGTCAAAGTGGGCTGCGGGTAGGGGACCGTATATTGGAGGTGAACGCCATCGACCTGCGGCACGCCACGCACCAGGAGGCGGTGCGGGCCCTGCTGGCCAACAAGCAGGAGATACGCATGTTGGTACGGAGGGACCCTTCGCCTCCCGGGATGCAGGAGATCGTGATCCAGAAGCAGCCAGGCGAGAAGCTGGGCATCAGCATTCGCGGAGGGGCCAAGGGTCACGCTGGAAACCCCTTCGACCCCACGGATGAGGGCATCTTCATCTCGAAGGTTCTTAAACTGCCTGAAGCACCATGTCTCATTTAAATTCTGATCCCAGAGCAACTTATTAAGAATTTAAGAAGCAACTTGAATGAGCATGTGGCATGACCTGTATTACTGAGAATCTGAACAAATACAACACATTCTCAGCTTGTTGGAGCTTAAGTTGAATTCCTGGACCACTTGAGACACGTGCTCAGTTTTGATTGCTGTCTGCAGGTGAGTTCGACCGGAGCAGCAGCAAGAGACGGACGACTGCAGGTCGGCATGCGTATTCTGGAGGTGAACAACCACAGCCTGCTGGGAATGACGCACACGGAGGCGGTGAGGGTGCTCCGGGCCGTCGGGGACTCTCTGGTCATGCTGGTGTGTGACGGATTCGACCCACGCAAAGTGGCCGCTGTGGAGGTGAGACAACATGAGCGGTCACACTGACTTAGACTTAAAGTCAACTCAAATCGTCTTAAATCCTGAGATATATTGTTGAATTCATTGTCTGCAGTGTTCATCCAAAGCTAAAACTGTCCACTCTTTTTTTTTATGGTAACTTCCAGGCATCTCCTGGCATCATCGCCAACCCGTTCGCAACAGGCATCGTGCGCAAGAACAGTATGGAGAGCATTTCCTCTATCGACCGAGACCTGAGCCCAGAGGAGATAGACATAATGCAGAAGGTACAGCTCACACTATGCACTAACTTACGCTGCCTTCTAAAGGGTAAACTCAATATTTACAACCTTGTAACTGGAGTCTTGAGTTCATGAGTTGTGTTAATTTGCTTATATTTTCATTAAAGTGGATCCAGTAAGCTAATATGTTCAATTTTAATCATATATAGAATTCTTCATAAGTTTATAATATGGTTGAGGGAAATGTTGACAATACAAAGGCCTAATTTTTTCAATATGCCTTTACATTTCCTAAATTAAATTAGCCACTAGTTAGCTTGCTAACCTGTTAGCCTGAATGGCCTGGCAGTCAACTTACAGCTGATGTTACAGATTGAAACAAACTGTGTACACAACTTCCCGTATCATAACCTCGAGGTCATCAGTCCATTTGATAACTACTGTTGTTGCTCAAATAGCTCCAGCTAAGTGCAGTGCAGTGTTTTGGTTTGACCTGCAGCCCAGTTTGGCATCATCCAAACTGAGCCTGTCGGCTCAACACATGACTCGAATGTGTTGTTCAGCGATTCTGTCGCACCAACACTCTGCTTCCACAGCAGTTTGGCGTTTGAGCGGCTGTCCAGTTTCGCCCACTCCGGCCATGCACGCCGCGCTCACCCATCTTTCTTCCAGAGCGGCCACAATGCGTCGGCGCAGTTGTTTATTTTGTTCAGATTAGTGTTTGGGAGCCTGCCCGTTATAAAGGAACGTAGGAGTCTGTTGTTGGTTTATTGAATAGCGTGATTGTGTTGCACACATTGGGCTGTTTATCATAACCACCTTTATTGGTTATCTGAGCTACTGCTAGAGGATGAACAGCAGCTGTTTATGAGCTTCTTAAACCTCTTCTCCAGGAGTCGGAGATGGTGAGAGAGTCATCGCAGTGGGAGAGAGAAGAGATGGAGAAAGTGGTGAGTGAAACTGCTTTTCGAAGGCTTCAGGTAAAATTGCGTCTGTCAGATCAGCGGATGGATGGAGACGCAGCAAGGCTAGACATTTCAGTTTGTTCTCCATCAGTTAAAAAGTAAAAACCTGAGTCAGGATAGGGAGTTAGATTCACGCGCTCAGGTTTGTCTGTTAGCGGGTGAATGAAGCTTCCCTCTGCACCCTGCGTGGTTATTGTATTTAACAGAACTATTCCTGCGATGTCCCATCTTGCATGCTTTTTTTTTTCTGCTCCCATAGCTAATGAATAGTACTTTTTAATGTGTGCGGATTCTATCCTTTCTTTCCCCTCTGTTTTTCTCCTCATCTTTCCTTTCGGTGCGTTTGGTGTGATACGAAATCATCCAATCATCCCATCTACCCATTCCACCTTCTCCACTGTTGTTTTCTCCACCTTCTTCTCCTGTAACACATCTATCCTCCACCTTTTTACACCTCATCGCATTACCGTGTGGCTGTGTGTGTTTGGGTGTCTTCCCTTCTGCACTCTCCTCCTCCTCCTCCTCCTCCTCCTCCTCCTCCTCCCCTTCGTCTCTTGGTGAAGGAGCGTATGCGCGTGGAGCGTGAGGAGGCAACTCGCCTGCTAGAAGAGGAGACCGAGGTGAGACACCCCTCATCAGCAGGTCCTCAGGCAAACGTCCTGTCTGTGCATAACAAACACCACAGATCTGCCGCTTTAAATAATCAGTCCTGTTTTACTGGAGAAGGCCCTTCACTAAAGGAGTCACAGAAAGTGGAAGTGGGGATCCTTTACTCTTATCCTTTGCATGCTTTCCCAATAAAATTAAAACCACGCCGAATACATATTTTCTTCTTGTGAAATAAACCTCCACCTTGACCTCTCCTCACCCCTGCATCTGTTTATCTCCCGTCAGAACGTTGGCACTGGACCTCTAAAACTTGACTACAAAACCCTGGCTGCACTGCCCACCACCAGCCTGCAGAAGGTCAACAGGGTAGGTCTCACGTCATGTTTGAATGTGTTTTACGCTCAAGTCGTAAATTAACTGGTGCTCTGCGTGTGGCAAGGGGTTGGATTTGGCTGTCAAAGTTCAAAATAGTCCTTTGTGGAGTTGTGTTTGTGTCCCCGGAAAGTCTGAGGTGACCCAGGGCTGAACAGTTGCCCCTCCACCCCCTAAGTCAGTATTGCTGCTTTTGGCCTCCGAGGCCAAACCCATAGAGCACATCGAGTCGGTTAAAACAGAAGATACGAGCACACATGACTTGGATCAAAGAAAATGACGTGACGTTAAAAGCGGAGAACTTTACGAAGACTGAACTCATCCAGGAAGAAGGACAGGCGAAGACTCAAGACCGACAAAGAACAAAAAGCACGTGGAGCAAAAAAAAATAAAAAAATGTGCCGTACAGAAAATGGTGACAGAGAAAGGAAGCATGGCCGGAGTTACAGACGCTGTCCTGGGTGATAAAAGAGTGTGAGAGACGCGGTGAGATGGGGGAAGGGGGACAGCTGCCCACTGTCAGCCGGCCTATCCTCTGTGATATTTTAAACCTGCATCTGGCTCTGAATTGGAGGGAGCCTCTTGGGTGGGTGGGGTGCCACTCGGACGACGGAGGGGTGTCCTCTAAGAGAAACGGACACAAGTGTTTCAGTTTGAAGTCCTCTGCGGAGTAAGCTCGAGCGGACACGCGGCGCTGTCCTGTTACAGTGAGTATAAAGACGGGAGTTTGCTGCTTTAGCTTCATTCTTCTTCTTCTTCTTCTTCTTCTTCTTTCTCGTCTGTTTCTGGTGTTTACTCTTGACCGTTATCCTTTCTGATCAACGCGGGTTGTCTGTTTGATAAGTTTGTTTATCACCAAAACTATTTAATTGCCTCTAATGACATGTCTTTGAAGGCTATCAAATACAAAAGGGCAGATTATAATTATTATTAATATAAATCTAACTAGACAGCAGTAAAGACTTGTGTTTTTGTGCCCTGCTTGTAGGGACCTGGCCGCTGGGATCAGGGTTAGCAGCAGAGTTTAACCTACATGTTATACGCAGCTGTTCTTTCTCTGTCCGTGTGTTAGAACTGGAGAACACGTGGTTCTGCTCAGACTGTGTGACAAAAACACTCTTAAGACCAGACTCCTATACTGGAAATGGAGGTTTAGGAGCTGATTAATCCGAAAACATTTCAAGAACGAGGGACAATTTAGTGAAAAGATGAAGCGTGACTAAAATTGTTGTTGAAGGTTTAAACGCGCCTTAAAAAACAAAGAGTGGATCCTGTTTCAGACAACGGATGTAATCATCATTTGGGTAACGTGAAGAGGTGCACGTTTGAAAAGGCCTGGTGTGTGGTTAGCCCCAGGTGTGTCTCTAGTTTCTTAGCGTTCTTGTCTGATTTTCCAAGACGCTACAACCTCATTTGTTCTTTCCCCAATCGTCAAAGATGCTTCTAAATTTTAGAAGGACAGAGTTTACATATTAAAAGAACTTGAGAGTTTGGTCCGCTGTAATTAAATTTCGCTAATTGCCTAAAAGTCCTCCTGGTAAGCTGTTGAGTATTTGCTGACGCTATTTTACATTCAGCTCTTCCCGGCACGGCTGTGGACGGCTCAGTGCGTCGGCATGCCAGCGAGCCAACAGCCTGACTCTCCTCTCTCGCACCGAAAGCCCAGCTGTCCCCTCACGGCCTGGGCCGCTGCCAAAAGGGCACTCGTTCACATTCCAGCCCACTGACCCTCATCACACCACAGACTCTTATAGTCAGCATGTAGTGGCTTCACAATGCTTGTTGTATTCTTAGTCTGGCTATTTTGATTATCGCCAGATATGTCAAGGTCACGTCAGATAAATTCCGCTGGAGTTTTGGTGTGGTTGGTTATCTTGAGGGGTTTTTAAGTATTTTTAGGCCTCGGGTATGTAAAAACACGTCTAAGGTTGCACGTAACGGTGTCTGTTACAGATTGACCGTTGGTTTAAAAGCAGCATATTTTATCTCGTTCGACATCCTCTCTGTTAAGTACAGTGAGAGTTGAAGATGTGCTGGAGCCTGAATGTCTCACAGCTCTGATAGTATGTTTATTTAAAGCAGAGGCTAAGAGTGTGGGCTGCAGTAATGTGTCCAGTACCATGCAGAACCAAGTCTTAAATAAAAAACTAATCTTAAAGGCTTCAGAAAAAGATTTAGTGATTCTTTTTTAGCAGGATGAATCCCCCGTGTCAAGTGTCGGTTCACAGAACCAAAGATGACATTTCATTATTTATCTGTTTCAAGTAAAACCTAGTGAAAAATAGATTTCCCTTCTTTACCATTTGAAATCTTATTTTTTGTCTGGCTTTAAGTTTGTTCCCTTATTTTAACTGACTGTACTCACGGGTCTCAAATGTCTAGATTTGTGACGAGTAGATTTTTTAGAGTTTATTGGACAAGGCATCTGTTGACATAACTTTGACATGATAACAGTCCTTTGAAGAAGAAGCCAGCAAAACAAGTAGAGTGGTTTTTAAAATAGACGCTGGGTTACCGGCATGTATACGGAAAAGAAATCAAAGATGAACAGGAAAAAATGTTCCTCAGTGTTTTTACATCCACCACAGTTTACAGATCGACTTTCTGTACCAGCTGTGGCCTCTTTAACCTCCATCCCATGTAGCTGTCCTGGCAACCACACACGTATAAAAAGTAAAGTAGCAAAAGACAATGATTGAGTTTGTTGCATTGTCTAAAAACAAAAATGATTGGTCTTTAATCTTAGTTTTCTCCTCTGTTTTTATTCCTTTTTCTTTTGAGTGATTTCAGTGTTTCCTCTGCGTCGTCTTTACGTCTCTTTACTCTTTCCTCCTTCTTTCCTTTGCTCCTGGTCAGTTGTCTCCCTCTATTACTCCGACTACTTCCATGGAGGCCCCCCTGCAGGCCCAGTATGGAGCCCCTCTAGAGCCCCTGGGCTTTGGGTTGAGCCAGCCCACGGCTCCCCTCGGCCACATGGACCCCGAGTCCAGTCTCAGTCTGAACTCAGACCACGGTTACCTTCACGGATCCCAGTTCACCCCTCATGGGTCCTCCACCGCCGAGAGCGCCGGCTCAACGGCCACTATTGACTCGACGATTACGCCCGAAGAAGAGGAGTGTCTGGTGGACTCTCAGCCTATCTGCTTCAAAGAGAATCCTTTCTTGGTGGCCAATCGCAAAGGAAAGAGCCTTCCTCCTGGAGATCGGATCCTGTCGGGGCCTCCGGTGGGATACGGCAAACAAGGCCAGCTGCAGCCCTGGTTGTTCAGCAAGGCAAGACGCCTGCCTGAGTGTGGTTTGAGGCAGCATGGCGTGTTACCGTTTAAAAGTTTGAATCATTAGCATTAGTTCAGTGTTCACAGTGGGAATCTAATCCTCATCCTTAACCAGTATTGGTGTGCTTTGTCGGTGGAGAAAATCTCTTCCCCTGGACTCTTACACTGAGGCGGTGTTTGGCCAGGTTCTGTGGTTTAATCCCAGTTTAATAACCGACTGAACCGGTGCATGTTTTTTTGCTGTGAGCGCAGCCTGTGGCATTTCATGAGGCATTTGTGCACGTAGTCGGTACAAAGTCTGGATCGTGTGGAATGTCTGAGCCGACAGCTGTGTGGAGGGTCATAAGTCACGAAGGAACACGACCTGCAGGACGGACGCCCCCAGAAAAGTGCACGTTTATCTTGTTTGCTCTATTTACTGGGAAATAAATTCACTAAAGGATTAACCAGCGAATTTTGTCACTTCACTGTGTGTTTTTTTTTTTTTTCAGAGCACTGAGTGAGACTAAGAACAGCTGTTGAATGTGTTTTCTGATTTTTTTTCCAGGCACCTTCCTCCGATTTCAGGACAGACAGCCCGATCAGGGAAGCACCGTACTCTCCTACTATTCAACCGGTGAGCTGCCAAACATCCCGGCACTCCTCCGTTATCCATCACCTGCTCTCATAGCACCTTTTAATTTGTTTTAACCTTTTCCACGCTTCACGTCAAGCTCTTTAGAGGAAGCATTTGACAGTTGTTTCCTCCCACCCTTAGCCCAGCCACCACTCTTCCAACAGCTCCCTGTGTGCAGGCAGGGAGACTCGCTTCGTAAGTGGGGCTTATGGCCCTCATTGCTCTGGCCTGGATTTTTATTTATTTATTTTTTTTAGCACATGTGATCCCCGCTCTGAGCCCTCTATCTGTTAAGAAAAAACGGTTGAGCTGCCACAGTCGGACCAGACTGAAGAGCATGTGACTGCTTCTCCATGGCCGGCTCATTACTGACGCTTTGTGCAGTGCAGACTGGAGAAATAGATTTCTGACTTGGCTGTGTTTTACGTCTCTACTGACCAGCTATGCCTTCAATTATTCTCACAGATGGATAACAAAGAGCAGCTTTATCTATTGCCTGCTTCACACGTCCTATATCCACTTACACACAGGACAGTGTGACCCACATTTGGGGATCAAATGATCTCAAGTTAAACTGTGGTGCTGTTGCATTGAAATGTCTTTGTGGCCTGGCATCATCCTAAAGAAGCACTGTTAGTTGAGTTTTCATCATCCCGCCATTTTTATGTCGTTGTCATAGATTTATTTTAACTTTCTTCTCCAGGCAAACATTCATTACTCATCCACTCCCACTGCCAAGGACAACTCGCCATCATCAGTGAGTGTGGAGAAGCACCTTTTAAGATGTATTTTATAGTGAGAGAGTTTTATTATTTACCTGGTGATGGAAGTTTCCTTCCTTAGAGCGGCACCAAATCTAACATCTACAACAAAAATCAGCTTTTTCTTGAAATTGGTTCAGAGATTGTCAGCCGTCTCAATGTGCTCTGTTTTTAAAGTAAAGGACTCTTCTTGAATCACCAAATCCAGAGAAAGTACGTCTCTGGAGGAGTGTGTCGTACTAAATGACATAAAACCTACAAAAAAAAAAAAAAAGAGATCTATGTTTAGGTGCATTTTAATCACTCACCTCATTCATTCTGAGTTGTCTTTCACCCTGAAGTTTGGATGTTTGTTCATAAAATGTATATCGTTTGTTTTCCTTCCAGACGCGACCAGGTGCCATCCAGCCCGCTGGCCGTGTGTGGCAGAGCGCGTCCCCCGCCACCCCAGACGGCCACAGTCCCAACCCCTTTCAGCATGGCCCCTCCCCCTTCAACTCCCAGACCTCTGTAAGACCCCTCACCACCACCACCACCACGTAGGGCTGGTCTCCATCCACTCTCTGTGCTGCCTGCTGTGACTGCACAGCCCCGGTGTAATCAAAGGGTGTCTAACAAACAGCAGTTACAGATAATTGTGGCACATGCGTGATTTTTGTTTCCAAAGAGGCTTGAACCAAAGACAGGAAGACTTGTATTTGAATCCACAGGAGAGCCAAGTCTCTTTAGCTCTCCGTATTAGATGTGGAGCTTTCAGATCAGCTCTGAGCTCATGCGTCAAACATAAATGGTCATAACTGCTGCTTTGAAATGTCCACTCCTCATTCATTCTTTCGACAAGTGGCATAGTGAGATTGGTAAATAGCGAAGAAGAAATGATTTCATCTCTTCCCGATTGTTTCACAAACAGAAAAGTCTGCCATGGCTTTGAACTTTCCAAGCCCTACTGTCTGTCTTTCTCTGGCATACTCCGTCCGCTCACATGAAACCAGCCGCCATCATGCCGTTCACCTGTTCTCCTCCACAGTCTTCTTCAACTCTGCTGGTTTTTTTTCATAGTCTGTCCTCTCCTCCATGTCTCTGTCTGTCTGTCCTTCCCACCTCCTCTTCCTCCCCTCCTACCATATGAACCTATCCCACCCTCCATGACCCCCCTCGACCTCCCCCTCCCCTGCAGCCTCGCGCCCCCTCCCCTACCTCGCCCGACGAGTTCCCCATGAATGTCAAGCAGGCATACAAGGCATTTGCTGCCGTGCCTCGCTCTCTGGCAGTGCTGGAGCCGCCGCCGCCGCCGCAGGTAGGCTGTGCTGCCCGGGCTCCACCGGGTCTCAACAACACACGCATGCTGTGCCGACTGGGTGGTCTGGCCCCGCCCCCTCCTGACTGGAGCAGGCTGACCTGACTGAAGCCTGCGCCTTGTCGGGGGGGCCTGTGACGTGCTGTGACGTGTGGAATGCGTTCATCGTTGGTTTTTTTTGTGCTCCACCCACCATCATCATCGTGTCATACTGGTGTTGACTCTTGATCCATTCATCCGTCCATGTGTGGCTCGTGTACTAATATTCAATCATGTGTTATATCCAAGCTGTGGATCAGTCTGCCTGCTCTGTACCTCTGTCCTGAGTCTCCGTCTCCTTTATTTCACCAACACTAAATTTCTGCTCTGCCAACAGGAGCCGTACGTTGTGAGGAACAACTTCCACCCAAAACAACCATCTCCAGAGGTGAGTACTGATCCAGTGTGGATGTTTATTACGCTGCCGTCTAGATAACACTCCAAGTGCACTGTACTGATAGTCTGGTGATGACTCATGTGGCCTTTTCAGCCTGAGTTGAACAACGACGTATTTGATGATGACACAGGCGGTCAGGAGGGAGCTGGCGAGGGTCTGACCGGCGAGGTCTCCCCTCGGCCCTCCCTCTCATCTGACCGTCGGGACTATTTGAGCCTGGCGGCAGTGCCACGCCACTCCAGGCCTTCCCTGGACCTGCAGGTACCCACCGCCACAGCTAGAGCAGCCCTGTTCTCAAACTGGGCTGTGGTGTGCTTGGCTTGACCGGTGGTGGTGTCTCTGCTCCCAGAGGTTGGGAGACAGCTGTGGTAGTTCTGTCAACAATGGTAGCGCCAGTTAATTGGTCAGATGTCAGGATAATGGTGCTGGGTTTTACTATAATGGCTGTGTTCTGTGCTCTTGGTCTTTGGTGCATTTCCTCTCTGATCTTACTGCAAACGACTCTTCGCTCAGCTGTGAAGATTTCAGCATTTGGTAATGGTAACATTTCTCGTTCAATAACCTGTGCTTGATGTTCTTGTAACCCTACAGAGCCCTCTTCCGAGTGGCAAGGGCAGCCCGGAGCAGCGTTCTTTCAGGGACAGACAGAAATACTTTGAGATTGACGTGAAGCAGCAGACACCAGACAAACCCAAACCTCGAGTCTCACTTGTTGGAGAAGATGATCTTAAGAAAATGAGAGAGGAAGAAGGTTTGTTTCCAGTGTCTCCCAACAAGCTGCCCCCTTGCCAGTAATGACTGAAGGCGATCGAGTCAGCTGATCTGACGTCTCCATTCAACCACCATGTGTCTGATTATCTTTCCCCAGAGAGGAAGTTTGAGCAGCGTGCGCGTGAGTACCTTATGGATGAAGATGAGGAAGATGACGAGGAGGACCTGGCCAAGCAGGTGGCACAGATGAAAGCTACTGGCAAGGTGTTGCTGGATGGAGTGGAGTACAATGTGGAGCCGGTATCCTCCCCGTCGCAGCACTGCTCCACGCCACCAAGTTACAATGTCACACCACCCAGCTACTACGGCAGCTCAGGGTAAGAGTTTATCTATTAGTTTAACGTTGTCCTTTTTAATTTCTACTGATTCTAATGCGGCTAATTGTTCTTCTTGTGTGCAGGCCCTCGTCAGTCGACGGTAAGGGAGACTCTCAGAGGAACTCATTGGAGGACAGCTTCAGGCTGGAGCAGAGGCCCAACTCTATGACCGGGTAATTAACAGCGGCTGCAGTCTCTGCATCTCGGGAAGGTTTGATTCCGAGCTAATTATTCATCCCTGTCGTTGGCGTGTCTCGTCAGTCTGATCCCAGCCTACCCTGGGGAGACTGCTGCTCCCATCCGCACGGCCAAAGCCGAACGAAGACATCAAGAGAGACTTCGCATGCAGAGCCCAGAGCTGGCTGTGGCCCCAGACAAGGACCTGTCCCCTGCGGAGAAACGAGCCCTGGAAGCTGAGAAAAGAGCCATGTGGAGGGCTGCACGGTAAATACAGGCGTTTCACACACTCTTTGGGGTAATTGGGTGTCACGTAAAACTATAAGTCTTGGTCGTATGAAGCCTGTGATTTAACTTTCACTGAAGTGATGAAAACATTTATTTAATTTAAAGTTTATCTGTTGATTAAGTTTCTACTTATTTAATTGAGTCCTTATTTCAGCAGTCGTTGATCAACAAGTGACTGTACATTTAATATAAAGGGAGGAAAACGTCTCGGTAGATTCTGTTGTGGACACTATCCGGTGTGTGTGTTCAGTCTGTCTCTCACACTACTGTCATGTCTAAAAATGGTGTCTTATTTATTATTCCTGGGTCTCCCAATTGTGTCAGTGTTTTACCTTCCATTCTTTGGTTTTCTTCTCTTTTTCTGTCTGTGTGCCTTTCCTCCTTCATCCTGGTGTACTTTTCATTCCACTCCCTCCTCCTTCCTTTCACCCTCTCCCTCTCCGTGGCCTTGTGGGGCACAGGCCCTATGGCCTAGAGGAGGATGTTAGGCAGTATGAGCAGGACCTGGCTAAGAGGCTCTACCAGGCCCGAGTGAGGGCATCACAGGGCACGGCCGCGGGCCCCCAGCCCCCCACTTCCTCCTCCTCCGCAGCCTCCCAGCTCAGGTCTGCTCCTCGGCCCCAGCCACCAGGGCCAGACGCACGGCATCGTGGGGGTGTGCTGGGGTGCTTTGGTGTTGGGGTATTTTGCTAGAGGCCAAGTTCAGAAAGGTCCAAGAAAGCACTCGCAGCCACACTGACGGTGCTTCCACTGCCTTTCTCGTGCTGTCTTGCTTCTGCACGTCTTTGCTGTTTCCATCTCTAGCTTCCTCTGGTTCCTGCCCCTCTTTTCTCTGTCTTGTCCTCCCCCTCACTATGCAGCACTCTTTCATTTTCTTTTGTGCCTTGCCGTTCTCTTTATACCGTTATTTGTACTAACACATGGCCCGCAGTCTGCAAGCTATCTGTGAGTTGAGGGTAAACCTACTAGCAGTAGGTAGTCCTTTTCCTGGAATGCCTTCCTTTTTATTGTGAAATAAAATAAAATGGTTGCTTGCCACAGCAAACCAGGACAAGGAGCACCCCAAACTAGTAGTGATTGGCCTGCACCCACCCATAGTGGTGTGTGCCTCTGTCAAGTCTTTGTCTCTTTATTTCTTTAAGACCGTGACTCCCTTCATTTTCTCCACACATTCATCTGACTGCGGTTATCTTTCCTGTAGCATGAAGTCTCTGGAGCAGGATGCACTGAAAGCTCAGATGGTTATCGCCAAGTCACGGGATGGGAAGAAACGTGGGACGCTAGACCAGCTGACGGAGTCACCCTCGCCTGCCCCAACACCCTCTCCCACTCCTATGGAAGGTAAGAAACTCATACAGGCATCTGGTTTTAGTTGAGTCTGACTTAGATGAGATCAGTCTGGTATAAATATCGAGTTAATCATATAGACGGGAAGCAAAGTAATGGCTTCCCTAGCTCCGTCCAAAGGCAACAAAATCAGCCCTCCAGCAAAAGATCAATTATTAACAGAACACAAATCTGCTTCCACTCCTCATGCTTGCTCTAACACGTGTCTGTCTGTGTTTGACAGAGCTCAGTCCTCGAGGAGTAACCTCACCAGGCAGGCTGGTAAGCACTCAGATTTTTTCTTCACTCGCCTCTGTGTTAGGCTGAACACACGTCAGGATGGTCCCTTTTGTACGAGCTTGGAGAGCTTGAATCATCAGATATTTGAACACGGCTGTAACCCTGATGTTGCAGTCTCATGTAGAGACCTTCATTTGTTTCTTAGCCGTCAAAAGGAAAAGGGCACTTTTGCTTCAAAACGCACTGACATGAATCCACCATCTTGCTCATTGTCACTCTTTCCAATCAGAGCTGAAAACACGCACTGCTCTCATCATACGCCACAACTGGTTGTTTAATTCACCCATTAGCCTCTCCCATTAGCCTCTCTGCCTTTCCTCTTCTTTATCCTTCTTTTGAAGTTTCCCTCCTCTTTTCTTTGTCCCACACTCCTCCATTTTCTGGTCTTTCCCTCTCTCTCTCCTCTCCCTCGACCTCTGCTCATTCCCGTTTGCTATCCTTCTAGTCCCTGTCATCAAAGAAGTTTGACTACCGACAGTTCGCTGCCATTCCTTCTTCCAAACCCGTATACGACATCCAGGTATTGGCTGCATGCTGAGCTCCGGGGGCCCCAGCCTCCTTCCTTCACCCCTGGCTTTCCCTGCTGCCTCTTCCCTCTAGTGTTTTTTTTTTTTTTGTAATCAAGAGGCATCAGTGTGACTGCAGTCTAGGTTATGGCTCAGTGATTGGACGTCACTTCCTGCTCTGCACTGTTAGTGGTGTGGCTCACTAACTTGTACAATGAAGACACTTTTACTCTAAATACTGACACACCAGATCAACATCTATCAGGCCTGGCAGCCTTTTCTCTATCAGACTCACATAAGTGAACGCATCCTCAGCCATCTTTAATTAACCACTCACACCCATCTAATTCTCAGCAAACTAATCAACCACAAACAATAACACTCACCAGCTGCAGAGACCCAGACGAGTTTTTGATCCCACTAACCACAATTGGTTCCGGGGTAAAAGGCCACAAACTCTGCATCTCGTCCACTCTTAACAGTCACTTCCATTAGCTGTCTCATACCACACACGTTACACATCAGACAGAAGAATATCACGTCCTCCATTAGATTTCTTCTCCCTCTCTGGTTTTTAAAACACTCATCTGCTGAAGGGCCTCATCCTGTTCTCTCATCATGTATATAGATAGGAGAGGGAGCAGGGGAATCCTGGAGTAGTGCTGGAGCTGCAAGTTATTTGGAAGTGGTCTTTTCTTGTTTGGGTCACTTATCTGTCGTCTGTGACAGTGTCAGCCTGGGCTACTTTTGTTGCACAGTGATGTCTGTTTGTATCCTCACTTCGGCTGTAATTTAATTCTCACTTCTGTGTGTGTGTGTTTAAATTGTATTTTTAAAGATTCCTGCACTAGAGTTAAAATGGGTTAAGTTGTGAACAGTCAACACATTGTGTGTTTCTAGTGACAGCAGCAAACTGATCATTTCCTTCTGCATGTCCATCACTCTGTGTTCAAATGGGCATGAGATGAAAAACAGTGTGTGCGCTGACTCCAGGTTATTATCTCATCACATTCAACATGTTATATAGAACACCCAACTCCCAAACACTGATTTTAAATGTAGTTAAATAACATCACTTAGTGTGTCTTTATAAAAGGTGGATGACACCCGTGTACAAGCTGCTTGGTTTTTCCGTTGTGCATTGGTGGAGCTGGTGCTGTGCTGTTGCTCTGTTTGCCGTCTCTTGTGGACACGCCAACCCTACACAACAAACCCCGGAGCTGATGACTTCACTTCACTTAACCTCCCTTTTCCTTTTAACATGCCTCCTGGGGGAGTAGTTGAGTAGATGTACTGGCTTTTGCGGCTCTGACAGACTGGGAGCTTCTGTGCTGCCTGTTAAACCTGCAGTGAGCGGCTGGCATACCTCCTACGCTGCCAGTCCTGATACTCACATGGTGAAGGCTTCCCCTGGGATACGGGTTACTGAAACGCCTCTGTCGCTCCGTTATTCACCGTCTCTTCTTTTTCCTCAGTCTCCTGACTCCGCTGACAACTTAGAGTTTATCGACGACGGCGCCAGCAACCCAGGTACGTACTAATGTTTTTTGGTGTAATTTCTAATTGTATTAGATCAGGATTCACAAAAGAGATGAGGGGGAAAAGTGTGTAAACAATGAATGTGTGTATTATTTCAACTTCTTCTATCCCCTTTGATTCAGGTGACTACATGGGATAAGCAGCTCCTATTGGTAGGATCCTGTGTGCATGCGTTTGGTGCTCTGTGTGTGTAGGGCTGAGGTTGTGTGAGTGGAGGAGAGTTTGTGTCTGGACGTGTGACAGTTTGTACAGTTACACTCTAACCTGCTATCTGTACGGTGTAGTTGTGGATTCAGGTATTGAGATGGGTGTGCTTTGCCATCTGTTGCCCACCAGATATGAAGCAGCTACTGATGTTGACGCCAAACTAACTAATCCCTGTAACCATGATCCAGACGGTGCATGGGTTTGTTTCATGTTTTATAACTAGGATTGTTGCCACGTTGGTGTCAGTGTGTTTACATGCACTGTAGCACCTTGTACCAAGCTCAATCAAAGGTCTCATTGACTTTATTATGTAAGCATCGCTTACCTGATTAATTGTTGCAGTGATTCAGTTTTCTGCTTCTTAATGTTAGTCATTATTGCTTTTATTTACCTGCGCAGCTAGCACATGTTTACATGGACCAGGTAAATCATGACCAATATATCAGCTTTCCTATTTAATATGATTAAGAATGGACCTGTCCATAATTTGGTCACTTAACTGCATGTAAGCACACTGAACGAAGAGATATTTCAAGGTGGAGAAAAAGCCAAACAACTCACAACTCTCCTGCTACTACAGCTAATATCAAAACCAATGTTTCCCATCAGTTAACCCATTCAGGCCTAAACACTCTTCTGTAAACCCCCTCTCAAAACCTGAGGTTTTTCAGAATATGTCAACACTTAAACCTTAATTTCTCAGGCTCTCTAGCAGATAAAAACATGAGATAAAAAGCATTTGACAGCTTACTTCTTTGGCTTTCAACTTGACTGACTTGCTAGGGCATAATCGTCAAATGCATTTTTTTTTAAAAATCAATAAACTCCAAAAAAGTTTGAAAATTTTGAAAATCAGTAAAGATCTATTTTTCCAATTACTTCGTCAATATCACTTCCTTCACTTGAGTCAGCCGTGACGGATCGCTAGCACGGTGTTTAAAATTTTCGACCCAAACATACTCCACGTGTCAGGCTTATTTCGACCAATCACAAAGCGTTTTATTAGTCACATGAGTTTAAAAAAAATCCCTAAGCATCTCTGTCACTCACCCCAAGAATATTTCAGCCAATCACAGTGCATATAATTGGCCATGTGCCTCGAACAAGACGACAACGCTCAAAATGACACAGATGCGTGATCCGGTCTTAAAGGGTTAAGCAGAAGCAGAGCAACCTCTGCATCCTTCTTCAGGCCATTTAACTCCCTGAATGTATCCACTGTTGAAAAGCCTCGTCAATATTAACACGGCTTCTAGCTGTTGAAGCAGACTGTGAGAGCATATTTGGTGAATTTGACAAAAAGCTTTCTCCAGCTTTACGGGACAGACTTCCAGTTGGTTCTTGCGGTAACTTTACCGGCATGAGCTGCTTTGAGAACCCACTGAGGTCGCAGGTGTAAACGTGCAGTCGCTGGGCGCTTCAGTTTTCTGCTTACCACTTTCGTTTCCAGCTGCTGCCAAAGATGCGGGGCATTCTCTGGAAGGTTTAAGCAGATCAGTCCGCTTTCTTATTAGACTGCACAGGTCTTTTCTGTCTTTTCGTCTTGCTACTCTCTCTCTCCGCAGCAGACAAGAGAAAAAGAGGATAAACTGCAGCAGCTCAGGTGCATTATTGTGACGTACGGTCTCGTCTGCTTTTGTTTTTGTTTTCTAGGGCTGACTGCAAGCCCTGATGTCGAGGTTCCCACCCCGCTGCCCGCCACTTCTGCCCTGGAGGAGATGGCCCTGTACAGCAACAAACGCAAACTGAGGCAGGGCCGCCGCAGCCTGGAAACCGCTGTGCCCACGTAACACGTCACTGACAGAAGAAACCCCAAAACATAATGCGAATATATACACATTTACATACACTGTGGAACACTGGTAACATATAGGTGCAGATTCACTAAACACAGTGTCAGTAGAGCGAGATTAACTCTCCTATATATATATATAACCACTGCAGAGACTGTGGAGCTGATAGTAGCCACACATAGACACTTATATCCTGCGTGCCAGTCTTGCCTTTACAGTCTGAGGGTGAGTTGGTCAAGTTGCTCAATAGTCCCTCTAGGGCAAGAGAGAGAGAGAGCTAGTGTGGTTAGCTAGGATTTCTACTTAGAGACCATTCTTCTTTTTTTGTTCGACATTCAGTTTGCCTAGTAGAATCTATTTTAACTTGAGGTGATCAAAGATTTTTTTCTGCGCCTTCAGTGATTTTGCTGTTTATTTGTTTTGTTTTTTTAAGAAAAGAAAAGAAAAGATACTGGAAGTTAAAAGAAATGGGTCATAGCTATACTAACTTCTTGAATGATATTTTTAGGCTTTCAGTGATTAGACTGTAAAATGTCTTGTTTCTTGAGGCTTGGGCTGACAGGAATGTATATATATGTATGAACTGAGGAGGGAACATCCTGCTACCTTCATAGTCACAAACTGTGGAGAGTTTTTTTTTTTTAAAACATATCATGTTTGCACTGCCACTGATCTACATATATCTTAATTTATTGTTTTTACACAAATTGAAGGCCTTCTGTTTTATAGTTTTAACCCGTTCAGTGTTTTTGGGTTCAAGAGGACAGCTATCGTAATTTATCCTCAAGATACAGATAAAGCTTCTAATTATTAGCATATCACTTTATGTCATTTAATCTACTTTATACACACCGTTTTAATCCACCGGGCGTTTTGAGTCAAGCATATCTACAAGTTAAACGGCTTGGACTACGCTAGTTGTTGCACATGGCTTTCATAACACAGGAATGGGTTGTCTTGTCTCGGCAGACTTTAAAAAAAAAAAAAGGAGCCTCTGTCCAGATTTATTACTGTGTTACATTCCCCTGTAGAGAGCATGACTACACTGGAGGCAGCAGCTTTGAGCGGGTAGTTTTAGAGAGAATATTCATGTTTGGGAACATGCATTTTAGCATCATTTTTTAATTAATGGTACTTACCCTGCCCTGTTTTGGGTTTTGTTTTTTAATCAATGTGAATCAGTCATTTCTATCATGCATTATCAGGTGTGCCACAGTGACATGAAGGTAGCAGGTGTTTTATTTTTCTGTCTATGGTTAATTTAAATCTGATGCCACTGAAAATCATTTATTATTGTGTGAATAATGTACAAATACTGAGGAAACAAAATTTTGGGGGTTTGAAACTGAGCCAGTCTTGACCTAGAGAAAACCAAGAGTCTAGACTGCTGATGCATCAAGGTTTGGACGGGCTTGGTGCCAGGACGCTCTCTGCATGTATATTGGTTTGTCAAATGGGAGAGCTGTGAGAGGCAGAACCAATTAAGAATCCCTCTCGAGACGCTGATCTCATTCAGACATTCAGCTCACAGCTTCACACACTGTCAGTTTATCTGACGGGTATTTTTGCAGAATCACAGCATCATAGCATTTGTGTTAATTTAATGTAGGGTCTTTTAATTCTAGCTTTCCATGTTGCTCTCACTGACTGAAATTCAGTTTGATAACATTTGCAACAGCTGATATCTTTTTTTTTTTTAAACTTACAGTAGATAAATCTTTTTTCCAGATGGTTTTCACTACATTATTGATGCAGTGTTTCTGTGTTTATTCTTTTGTCTTGAGTACTCTTTGGGGGCTTTTACTTGCAAATAGGTCAGAGGGAAAGGGTCAGAGGTCCTAGGGTCAAGGGTTATAGCTCATACAAGACTGTAACTAGTGAATTTGTACAACCAAAGAAGTCTATTTTGTGGTTCAGGAATAATAAATTTTACTTTTCATTTAAGAAGTGGATTCACTGTGTAGTGTCTTTTATGCTCCATTCATGTACAAACTTAAAACAATACACAGATTCACAAGTGGGTACACTAAAAAGGCCGATTACACTTTTAGCATTTGTGAGCGTCGCAGAGTTTAGCTTGTACATAAAACTCACTTAAGTTTGGTAACAGGCAGAATTTGAGGAAGTCTTCTTGGACCAGATCCTGCAGATGTGTTCTGTTGCGCTGGGCTGTAAGACGGGACTCTGCTTTTCCTCTGCAAGCACATATCAAAGTTGTATTTGTTAGAGGGCTGTCAGAATTAACGCGGATTAATCCATCATCGTGATTAATCTGATTAAAAATTTTAACCCATCTGCAGTGCAGAATGACTCTGAATGTCTCTGGCAACGCATTTCAGGCACTTTGGCTAAGTTGACTTACCGTTGTGCATGCACAAATGGGCAGTTGATCTGGTAGTGACAGACAGCAGAACCAACCGATAAAGATAACATGCTGCAGATGGGTTAATTGCAATTTTTAACCAGATTAATCATGATGATCGATTAATCCGTGGTAATTTTGTCAGCCCTAACTTGTTACTCTGCTCATCTCTGGTGTCTTCAACACTATTAATTAATAGTTGTTCAATAGATGTGTAACAACAAGAAACGCACCCGTTTCAGCATCCTGTGGCGGGCATTGTAAAAGGACTCTGAGCTGGGGCTGCTGGTAAGAAGCTCCGACTGTAGCTGCTCCAAAGACTGCAGACTGTCCTGTTCCTAGGAACATCAGAGACTTTGATCAATTATTACAGCAAAACAATTCTGGTAAATTTTACACAAATAGCTTCCTTTACTTGGCTTTCATTGCACTTCAACCTGCTGTTTTCAACATTTTCATAAAAAAATGTGTTGTGGCAATGAATATACTTATTTTAATCCCTTGAGTGTGAGGCAGACCCACCCGTGTGCAGTTCTTGTCAACAGTTACATCAAGCTCCTCCTCAGGTAACAGGAAAGACCGCTTATACCAGGTCTCGAATTCTGGGACACACAACAGATTAATTGAACTAACTTGTGTTTTTGTTAGTTTTTTTCAATTCCAATGCTGTGAAGAAAGGCAGCAGCTACTAAAGACTTTGTGAAGAACTGACCAGAAAGCAGGCGCACTCTGCACTGATCCACAAGGTGTTCACAGTAGTTGACCTCGGCCTTGATGTTACGCAGTACCTCATATCTCTGCCGGTACTGTGTCTTAAGCTCTCCTAGCTGTACCAATAAAGAGGCATCTGACTCCACATCAAAATACCGACCTTCATTCAAATACAAAGAAAATATGTATTAGTCTTCAGTATCACAGTTTGGCAGATGCCTCCATATACAAGCTCACTTTATGCTGCGTGTCCAACTCTGTCTTTAGGTTTGGGGTTAAATTTGAACCTAAATCTCTAACAACTTTAATAACTTTTTTTTCTTGTAATGCATGTAAAGTACCTCCGTCTCTTCTCATCTCGTGCTGCTGTAAGGTGGCGGTTGTGCAGTCAATGGCTCTCTTAACGGCACTGACCTCCTCCGTGAGCTGTCGAAGAAGACTGCGGCGTTCCAGCAGAACAGCCTTGTTCTCCTTAAGGATAAGGTTAATCTTGTTGCCTTGTCCCACCTTGAAATCCTCAAATGCTTCTGCTTTGGGCAGAGGAGACCTGAGCAGAGACAGGAGCACTTTATATTCCACATATAAAACTACCAAAGATATCTGATTTGAGGATTTAATAGATATCCATATACACATTGGCAGCTAGTTGTGATTCCTGTACGTCCTGGATATCAGTGTCGGGTTCTTGTGTCTCTTCTTCCTTCTCAGGCATCTGGACAGAATTCAGCTTTGATTTGGAGGCAGTCTCTGAACGCTTCCTTGAAACCGGAGTCCCTTCTCCTTGTCTCTTGCTTGGGCTGGATCACATTGAATGAGCCATTAAGAAAACTACTAGTGCATTTAATATAATATTGCATTTTTAGCTCCCCCAAGCAATTATTTGAAAAAAATAATAAAAAGAAATTAAATAAAAGAATCGTCTTTTCTCTAAGATTTACATATTCACAAAGGACACCACCACCTTAGATACACTGTTTAAAAATATGATACCAACAGAAACATTTTTAACACCTTTTTGTTTCAGCCTAAAATGCTCACTTACTTCTGTTTGTCCCTGGACTTTGGCTTAGCTTTGGCTTTGGATGAACTTGGACTATGGGTCTGTTTCTGTGACCCCTCAAAGCTGCCAGCCTCCACATCCTCAGGGCTACTTCTGGTATCACACTCCTTTACAACATCCAAAGTTCAGTCTGTTACTGTTACATCATAGAAACATTATTAAAACTGATCATTTCGTGTCCTTAAATGTAGACAGACCTTAATAGCAGCTGTGTTAGTACTTTGGTCTTTCTTCACCAGGTTGTTGGTGTGGCATTGCTGAGCCTTAACCTTCTGCTCCTGTTCCCTGCTCAGATACAGACACAAACATGCTTTATCACTTATCATTAACACATAGAGCTTTGTTCAGAAATTCGTCTAAATGTAAAGAGTATTTAAAAGTTGGGGTGAGAGGATACTTACTGCACAGCAAGTTTGAACTGGGCAAACACTGCTTGAACCTGCCTGATACTTATGATCTGTAATAAGATGGAATACAAAGAGAAATTTAAAGTCTTAAACGGAGGAGCTAAGCCAACATTTGTAATGTCAGACAAAAATATTAATAGCCATGTTCTTTGTTATGTTCTCACACTGATTTCGTCCAGGCTTCCCTCAAGGTACATCTGAACCTGGCTCTGGACCTCAGCTAGTTGGGCTTCAGACAGCGGCTCATATGTGATACTTGGTCGATTTACCTGGTGTTGAAAAGATGAATAAAAAGTTGTTTTTTTTAAATTCTACAACAAACTAACACACACACACACACACAGCCTGGCCAAAAGAAAAGTCACACACACTAATATTTCGTTGGACCGCCTTTAGCTTTGATTATAGCACACATTCGCTGTGGCATTGATTCTCCCATCATTTGTATTGATGATGAGAGAGTCTGATCACTGCGCAAAGCCTTCTCCAGCACATCCCAAAGATTCTCAATGGGGTCAAGGTCTGGACTCTGTGGTGAGAAACTGTTCATTGTCATCTTGGAATATGCCCGTGCCATCAGGGAAGAAAAAAAAAAATCCATTGATGGAATAATTCAGTATATTCAGGTAGTCAGCTGACCTCATTCTTTGGGTACATAATGTTGCTGAACCTAGACCTGAGCAACTGCAGCAACCCCAGATCATAGCACTGCCCCCACAGGTTTGTACAGTAGACACTAGGCATGATGGGTGCATCACTTCATCTGCCTCTCGTCTTACCCTGATGCCCCATCACTCTGGAACAGGGTAAATCTGGACTCATCAGACCACATGACCTTCTTGCTCCAGAGTCCAATCTTTATGATGAGTAACTTAAAGCCTTTTTTTTCTGGTTAGCCTCACTGATTCGTGGTTTTCTTAAGGCTACACAGCTGTTCAGTCCCAATCCCTTGGGTTCCCTTCACATTGTACGTGTGGAAATGCTCTTACTTTCACTATTAAACATAGCCCTGACTTCTACTTTTCTTTTTTGTCTTCCATTTGATTTCACCAAACGTGTAAGTGATCACAGATCACGATCAATCAGGATTTTTTTCCGACCACATTTCTTCCTCGAAGACGATGGTTCCCCACTATCCTTCCAGTTTTTAATAATGCATTGGACAGTTCTTAACCCACTTTTAGTAGTTCCTATAATCTTCTAAGATGTTTTCTCTGATCTGTGCCAATTATTTGACCCTTCTCAGACAGACTAACATATTTTCTGGGACCACGGGATGTATCTTTCAACATGGTTGTTTAAGAAATGAGAAGCTACTCATTGCATCAGTTGAGGTTAAATAATTTGTTGCCAGCTGAACGATAATGAAAAATATGAGTAGCATCCTGTCTCGCCATTTTCTTGTGGGCTCTACTCACCAGCGTATTATGGATGGACAACTCCTCTTTCAGCATTTGTACTTCCTTCTGAAGTTTCTTGATGTGGACCTAATCACAACAGAACTGTGGTCTGATGACTGCAGTAATATATAGACTGGGGTTTTTTGTAATATGTGTGAGTTCTTGTCAACTCACTGCCGGATCCATGTGTTCATTAACAGCAGCGTTGATCTTGACGCATTTCATTCTGCTGGCAAAATGCAGAGTAGAGAGCTACAAAGAAACTTAATTATTATCCAGAGCTGACATAACACCACGTGCAGTAATGAGTAACTTTTTCTATAAGTATTATTTTTTCAACTCCTTACTGTTTCTTCTATCTGTGCCGCCTCACCGTAGATGTTGGCCACAAGCACAGTGTTGCAGTTTCCTCCTACATAAAATAAAAAAAACAAAACAGATTGTGATTTATAATTATTAATGTACAGCAGCAGGTTAAGTGGACTACAAAATATCAAGTGTAAAGCATTTTTAAAACTCAAAGGCCTGGCAGCCCCACCCAGTGAGTCTTTTAGGGCATGTGTGAGTTTGGACTGTCTGAAGGGGACGTGGTCTCTGCGACGGTCTGCTAGAGCCAGGATGGCCTGCTCCAGAAATGACAAGGACTTGTTGATGTACGTGGCTTCTGTCAACATTTGACCCTCTGACTGAAAGGTGACATGAAGTGAGAAACTGTTAAGCAACACCATAATCAATTTTTTTTGATTTTGAGAGGAAGATCTAAAAATAAATAAATACTTTTTTTTTTTCAAATGGTAAAGTAATTTTCTCAAACTCACCCCAGTCTTTCCCAACCTCTCAGACCCAGCCAGATCCACCAGATTCAGCTTGGAGGTAATGTACTTGGCATTAGACAAAGTCCGTGAGCGAGACTGTGATTAAAAGAAACATTTTCTCCTGCTTACAAAAAGTCTACCTTGGTGTTTGAGAAATAATAAAGTAAACTACACGGTATACCATGTAGACAACTGGTTTGATACCTCAATATGCACAGTTAAGATACAGTGCGACCTGGACGACTTCCTGTTCAGGGCATGAGATCCGATAATGCGATTCATCTCTCCCTGAAAAAAGAGAGAAAAGCTTTAGGAAGATTCAGTTTATTGATAAAAATTTACAGACTTTGGATCAAAGGTAGCATTAAATTTTAATAATGGCTAAACATAGGTTTGTGAATCTCAGACATGTGTTTACTAGTTGTTTTGTTTGCTGTTTTGGATAAACTCACCCCGAAATTTAATCTCATATCAAACAAAGATTACTCTGGACTACAAGTTCAATGAGGCACTGGCTCTTCTTGGGAGCAGGAAAAAGGGGAAGTCATCCTTTATGCTACGTACTGGTTTCCCCTAGCCCGGTCATGACACTCCTCACCTCAATCAAAAGGTTGAGAGCCTCTTCCTCGCTGTGGATGGGGTGAAGAGACAGACCTCTGATGTACACTCCTCTGCCCAGCTCCTCTGTCACCATCATGCCCCGTGTGGACAGGTGCGGTGAGCCCTGCAGCGATGAGAGCAGGTCCCCCAGGGTCTCGTTGTAGATCTCCAGGTAGGACAGGTGCACTGAGAACGCGTGCTCGGTCCTCTTCTCCACCTCCTGAAACACCTGAATACAAAGTTAAAATGTAAAATACAGTCAGAGTCGTACATTAGTAGAAGCAAACATTTGTCACAGTCTTGACTTACTTCTTGAAGGGCCCGAGGAATGATCCCTCTCTGCTTGAATGACTCTGTAGATCCTGTCATTGTGTACGTTTTTCCTGCACCTGTCTGCCCAAAACACATCACTGTACCTGGCAGAAAAACAAGATGGACTTAAAAAATAAAAAATAAAAGTCTTTTCTCACCAAATCACCAATGGACTGACCAACAGATCTACCATTATAGCCATCCAGTGCTCCCAGTACCACTTGTTTACACACTCTGGTGTACACCTCCTCCTGGGACACGTTATGCAGGACCCCTTCCAACCGAAACGACCAGGAGCTCAACTGACTTTTCCTGGACCTGTAGTCTCTTCTTTGATATATGTTCACAGTCTGAGTGACAACAACAACACACACACACAAAAAAATGATTTGGCAGGTGAGTGCAACTAATACAGATGGCACCCTGTTAGGATAAATCCAAGTGAGTACGCATATTTTTCGAGGCAGATATTTTGACTCGTTACCTGTGTAACCTATCTTTTTGTTATAGCGGCCCTCAGTAGATTAGTCAGGTATTCGTCACACAGGATGTGGAGTTTTATTGTGAAGGGGTGACCGGAAGTGTTGTGGTGGTTGCCGAGGGAACTTGACGGATGTGGAGAGAAATAAAAGTACGGCACTGTTGCCGCTGAAGACGGCCATTCGTGTCCGTTTGTTGTTTAATTTCCACGTAGGGAAAATCCCACCGCTGCCACCAGTGTGACCGAGTATTCAGGGCGCCTATACTGGGTGAATAATAAAACAACAAACGGACACGAATGGCCGTCTTCAGCGGCAACAGTGCCGTACTTTTATTTCTCTCCACATCCGTCAAGTTCCCTCGGCAACCACCACAACACTTCCGGTCACCCCTTCACAATAAAACTCCACATCCTGTGCGATGAATACCTGACTAATCTACTGAGGGCTGCCATAACAAAAAGATAGGTTACACCTGTATTAATGGCGGCCATTAATACATGCTCCACCGGCTATGACAAGTCAAGATGTCTACCGTAAAACTGTCAGTAACATGGGCTTTATAACAGGACAACTTAAAAAGGACCAGCTATCATTAATGTTATTAATTACACCTGTGCTCCTACTGCGGTCCTACGTCAAAACTGCTGCCATGAACGTGACAAGTTAAAACCTGTCCACATGCGCACACGAAGCATACGTTTTTTTGGTGAATTTAACCGTTTATTACATTTGTATCTGTTTCTTTGAATTAAATTTTATTGGAAGTGCTGTTAAAAGGGATATTTAACTACCTGCCCGTCAGGAAGACACTGAATGAGGTCTTGAGCGAAGTTGGCGGTTGGTCTGATCCGGACGAATACTCCGACCTCGCCGCTAGGACCGCTCATAGCACCGGTTAAAACAAAAAAAACACACACAACGGCAACAGGACAAAATTCCGAATCACACTCTCCAGAAATAAAAACTACGTCTGCCTGAACTACTCGGAGGTGACATTTTGCGGTGAAGTCGAGTCATTTCAGGTCACTTTGGCCGCTCCTGTCCTTCTCTGTTCAGTCTGTAGTTCCTATCCAGCGCCATGGCAACGATCAAGACGGCACGCGCCCATACGGCACACACTTGCTCAGTGGCACGGCGCGCACGCGCACTGCGCCAACTGACTTTTTGAGACTTGTTCAAAACAGTCAATGGTTCAAAAGCGAATGAATCCATTTATTACACAGAGATTTAAAATTAAACAGTAATTAAAATATTAACTAATATCATTTAATTGTGATTTAATTGTAAATCAATATATTAGTGAGTGGATTCCCAAGATCCTGAGGAAAAGTCAGCATCCAGAAGCATCAGTACAGCAGCAGAAAAACAGCAATCAGAATGCATTATAAGGGCTCTTTTTGAATTAATTTCTCTTAAACTTTACAATACAGTTTTAAAAGTAAAATGTTTAAGATGCATGATCATCGCATGAGGCCATTCAACAGAGATTTGTGTGACTTTTAATTCATGTGACTTCCATGTAGAGATTACAGCTGCGCCGCGGAGTTTTGCTGTCAATAAAACAACATTTCTAGTAAAAACTAAAATGTTGTGGGCATCCTCCGAAGTTTTGAAAGCATAACTTTCCCCGTAAAACTTTGGCAAGTTCTGTTTGCAAGCCTTCAGTTTGCGTTATCAAGTGCATTCAGACGTACCTTCATCACACAATCTGACATATCTAAAATTGGTATTCTACAACCACGTCGTACAACCAATACAAAGAGTGACAGGTAATCAGATACCTGTCTGCTGGGATTAACTCTCACTATACCAACTGCAAGAGTAGCTGACATTTTCCACGCATTGAATGATTCCCAAAACAAAAGCGATTCCATAGTTAAATTAACTACATTAAATATGTTCAGTCTAACCTGCTAAATAAAGCTCTTCACTACCTTTGCAGTCCTCTGAACTTAAAGCCAGTGTGCATGCCACTGTAGAGGTCAGGCAATTTCTGTGAAACTGGTTAATTTATTTATTGCTGCTGAAATTCGATGTCAGTGTCCTTATTGTCCAAACACTATCATGTCCTTGAATTTTTCTTTGTTTTCATTATCTTTCAGTGGCCAAAGCGGAGTGTCAAACCACTCAAAAATGAGCATGGGTTCAAAGAAACAACAAACTAATCAACAATGGGTAGACCTGGTGGGAGAAGCAAGTTTAGAAAGGGTCCAACGTTCTTGGCAATGGTGGTTCAGACAGATGCATTTGTTTGAAAGAAGTCAAGGTTTGTCTTAAACCTTGGTTGGATTTAGTCACGTGACAGTCCAGGAGTTAGACTTTTTCGGACAATATCAACTAAATCAACAAAACGTGCTCAAAAAAATAAATAAAAGAAAAAAGTTGAGTGAGATGGACTTTGATATGAAGCCACTAATAAAGCCCAGAACTCAAACTTCACGCCACACTGATACTACAAAGAGGGTGAATGAGCAGACAGGAGTCAAGATGAGAGGACTTACATTGTTGGTTTTGGCTGGAATTCTTGTGGCAGCAGCAAAACCAGCTGAAGAAAAGAGATTTGGTCACGGTAAATAACAAAGTTCACTTAATTAAAACACTCACTGCTAATGTTGTGTATGTACCGTACATCACATTAAATGTTACTTTACAGGCCAAAGGTATGGAAGCGAAGAAAGTTTAAATGTATTTGACAAAGGTGTATGTAAACTTCTGGCTTCTAACTGTAGACGCTAAGCTAAGACTGCAATATCCTTGGACTAAATTAAAAGTTTAGTACATACCGATGGAGGGGTTTAACACAACAACCAACACATCAACGGTACGTAGACTTTGTGGATGAAAGTAATGTAATTATGTGAGTGTGGTATATTCTGAAGGTGATGGACAGTTTGATTTGTTTACATAAAACATGATCTCCTGTGCAAATGAAAGATCATGTGAGAGACAAAGACACTTCTTATGGAAGAAAAGAAATATCCATTTGTGTGTGATCTATAGCGTCTGTGTTTAGGATCTATTTTTTTATTATTATTATTTATAATAGCAGCCCTCCCACCGTCCAAAGACATGCTCATTAGGTTAATTGGTGATTCTAAATTGGCCGTAGGTGTGCGTGTGAGTATGAATGGTTGTCTGTCTCTCTGTGTTAGCCCTGCGAAAGACTGGCTACCTGTCCAGGCTGTACCCCGCCTCTTGCCCGAAGACAGCTTGGATAGGCTCCAGCAGACCCCGCGACCCTGAACAGGAGTTTGACTCTGAAAATGAAGACTGACACTGACTATATGATGTCCAGCATATTTCACTTTGTCCAACTGTTTCTTGAGAGTATTTTACAATGAGCTGAATATTAATTGAGTATCTTCCACAGTTACATTTTTTGATCGTATCTAATAAAACTGTGTGAGAAGAAAGAATGAAACTTGACTAAAAGTACTAAGTAAAATTATTATTATTTTTTTAATATATAGTTTTGATCTTTAGTTTCCAAATGGAGTGTATCGTACTACAATTTCTTTGGGAGGCTTGTTTTGCTGTTCAGTTTGAAGTCCAAAGTTGACGAGCTTGTAGGATTAAACAAACACACTGCTACAAAAATATCATGTGTATGTTTTCTTATTAAAGTGTGATGTCGTCCTGTTTTAAGTACCACCGCAAAGCAGGGAAAGCAATGTTGACGTGAAGGTAGGCAGAACTACCTCAGTAAAATAATGATTCATATACAGTATGGTGCACTTTTCTGGAGATGTGGAAGAGAAGTGTTGAAATAAAAGACTGTGAAGATTCATTTATCAACAGACTAGCATCAGTGTAAAGTGTTGCTCTGATATTTTTCCCATCAGTGGAATGGTACCTGGGAGGCAATTGATAATCCTTATGGGTTCCCTCCAACACCTACAAACCGAGAGGACCAACAGGTAAGACAATACAAAATAGGAAAGGAGCACCCTTAAATGTTTCTGAATGAATCACTTGATATATCGAGTGCAAATATTAACCTCATTAATTTTGTTTTTAACTTTAAAGTTATTTTCTCTTTAACTCAAATATTCTTCATCTTATTTCTTCCAGGAAATTGCAAAAGACTGACAGCAGTGGGTTCAGCTCAACAGATCCAAACACATTTAAAGTCTAACTGAGGAGTGTTGACAGGAGAACTCCCACCCAGATTAAGACATCGTTCACAAGAATCTCTCTCTTTTTTTTTTGTATTTTTGCTTCCTCTTTCCACTACAATAAATCTGAGAGAAACTCAACAGTAATAATGGTTTAAGCTTCTCAAATGTGAGGATTTTCTGGTTTTCTTTGTGGAACATCAGCTGAAGCCTTGCATTGAAACTATATGTTTGTACCCAGAAATTCCATGCAAAGATGAATGTGTTTGCTTTATGGAAGGGCCCGAAAAAGTTTGGGGGCAATTTTACCTTCATTGACTTGTACCGAATTATTTGTTGATACGGACACAAAAAGACAACTCATCAGGTCGTTGGGGGGTTACTCCAAAGGTCTGAAAGTCTTTCTTTCTTCATAAAAACTTTTCAAGTCCTATTTGATAGCGTCCAGTTTTCTTACAAAGTGCATTGACACCTGGCTTTGTCACAGAATCTGACATGCCTCTAAATGATATTGTACAACTGACACAGATCAATACAAAAAGTGACATGTAATCGGATTACTCTTTTTTTTGCACACCATCTAAAAATGCATTCCTATAATTCATTGTTGCTTTAGCTCTGATTATATAAAAATATCTGGGGCTTTAGCTAACTGATGCAATAACCAGTCACACATTAACTTTGTTAACATCAACTAAATCAACAAAACATGCAAAAAAAATAAATGAAAGAAAAAAGTTGAGTGAGTTGGACTTTGATATGAAGCTAGGAGTTTGACTTTTAGGCCAACATTAACTAAATCAACAAAAAATGTAAAAAGATGGACTTTGTTATGAAGCCACTAATAAAGCCCAGAACTCAAACTTCATGTCACACTGATACTACAAAGAGGGTGAATGAGCAGACAGGAGTTTATTTTCAAGATGAGAGGACTTACATTGTTGGTTTTAGCTGGAATTCTTGTGGCAGCCCCAAAAGCACCTGAAGCAGTAGATGTCAGCAAGGTAATCAACAAAGTTCACGTAATTAAAACACTCGCTGCTAATGTCGTGTGTTTATTAATAAGTTGTATTTTTGTTCATTTTGACCTTCCATTACAACTTAATTCTGCTAATTCTTATTTGATCTATTCAATTAGTTTAACTTACCGTACATCACATTAAATGTTACTTTGCAGGCCAAAGGTATGGAAGCGAAGAAAGTTTAAATGTATTTGACAAAGGTAAACTTCTGGCTTTAACTGTAGACGCTAAGCTAAGACTGCAATATCCTTGGACTAAATTAAAAGTTTTTAAATTTTACTTTCAGATGTCTTTAACTGGGATAATACCAATGGAGGGGTCTAACAAGACAAACGACACATCAACGGTACGTAGACGTTGCAGATGAAAGTAATGTAATTATGTCAGTGTGGTATATTCTGATAGTGATGGACAGTTTGATTTGTTTGCATAAAACATAATCTCCTGTGCAAATGAAAGATCATGTGAGAGACAAAGATACTTCTTATGGAAGAAAAGAAATATCCATTTGTGTGTTATCTATAGCGTCTATGTTTAGGATCTATTTATTTTTTTCTTTTAATTTATAATAGCAGCCACTTTCAAAGATGAGTTTGACTCTAAAAATGAAGACTGACACTGACTATATGATGTCCAGCATATTTCACTTTGTCCAACTGTTTCTTGAGAGTATTTTACAATGAGCTGAATATTAATTGAGTATCTTCCACGGTTACATTTTTTGATCTTATCTAATAAAACTGTGTGTGTGAGAAGAAAGAATGAAACTTGACTAAAAGTACTTAGTACAATTTTATTTATTTTTTTCAATACATAGTACTACTATTTCTGTGGGAGGTTTGTTTTGCTGTTCAGTTTGAAGTCCAAAGTTGACGAGCTGGCAGAAACACACTGCTACAAAAATATCATGTGTATGTTTTCTTATTAAAGTGTGATGTCCTCCTGTTTTAGGGACCACCGCCAAGTGTATTAACAGATGTTGGCGTGAAGGTAGGCAGAACTACCTCAGTAAAATAATGATTAACATACAGTATGGTGCAGTTTTCTGGAGATGTGGAAGAGAAGTGTTGAAATAAAAGACTGTGAAGATTCATTTATCAACAGACTGGCATCAGTGTAAAGTGTTGCTCTGATATTATTCCCATTAGGGGAATGGTACCGTGGAGGCAATTGATAATCCTTATGGGTTCCCTCCAACAACTGCAAACCCAGAGGACCAACAGGTAAGACACAGTTCAATACAAAATAGGAAAGGAGCACCCTTAAATGTTTCTGAATGAATCACTTGATATATTGAGTGCAAATGTTAATCTCATTCATTTTGTTTTCAACTTCAAAGTTATTTTCTCTTTAACTCAAATATTCTTCATCTTATTTCTTCCAGGAAATTGCAAAAGACTGACAGCAGTGGGTTCAGCTCAACAGATCCAAACACATTTAAAGTCTAACTGAGGAGTGTTGACAGGAGAACTCCCACCCAGATTAAGACATCGTTCACAAGAATCTCTCTTTTTTTTTTTTTTTGTATTTTTGCTTCCTCTTTCCACTACAATAAATCTGAGAGAAACTCAACAGTAATAATGGTTTAAGCTTCTCAAATGTGAGGATTTTCTGGTTTTCTTTGTGGAACATCAGCTGAAGCCTTGCATTGAAACTATATGTTTGTACCCAGAAATTCCATGCAAAGATGAATGTGTTTGCTTTATGGAAGGGCCGGAAAAAGTTTGGGGGCAATTTTGCCTTCATTGGCTTGTACTGAATTTATTTACTTATTTTTTACTTTATTTGGCATACAATTGTTAACATATTGACTCTTTACACATTAATTCTGACATTATATTATTAAATTACCTCAACATTTTTTTTTAGATATATATGTAAAAAATAATAACAATAAAAAATAAAAAAATAATAAAAAACC